>NW_017618908.1:5912500-5947500 GCF_001879475.1 Ipomoea nil
TTTCCACTTTTGGTTCTATGACTTTAGTGTCTTTGTCAACTTAGGTTCACAACTTTCACTCATGACATAAGTAGTGCTTGACTTTGGTTTTTTTTTTTTTTTTTTTTTTTCCATTTTTAGTCCTTCCGGCCATCTGAGCGGCGAGTTTCAACCGGAATTAATGAATTGCCTTGTATATTTAGATTTTAGAAGGGTAAATAAGTCTTTCACCATCAATTAAACAATAAACAAAAAAAAAAAATTGAAGTCATCAGCTCATCTTCTTCTCACCGTATCTGCATTCTCGCACTGTAAGCAACAAAACCTCTACAAGGACTCATCTTTCCTGCTAATAGCTAGTTATCCAGTTTAGATGAGTAACAATCGGTCATGAAATTCTCTGCTTTAATTTACTGGCTGCCCTAAGTTGTGTTCACAGTAACCCAGTAAACGAATAATATAAACGCTCCCATAATTTTAAACTTTCGTTTTTTAGAATAAAAGATTTGGATTGTAAATTTTAGGTCCATGAATTCAAAGACTACGTTTGCTTGTTGCTTCTTCTGACTAATCTCATTTGAGGATAAATCCAATCATTTTAATTGACCTACCTTTTCCCACTGCACACAAGGAAACCCTTTCACTCTGACTAATCTCATTTGAGGATAAATCCAATCATTTTAATTGACCTACCTTTTCCCACTGCGCACAAGGAAACCCTTTCACTCTGAGAGACTTTTCCCACTGCGCACAAGGAAACCCTTTCACTCTGAGAGACTGCTCCCACATTGTGGTTGGTGAGACTCGATCCTTGGTCATTCTTCCAAAGTTTTATCTCTATGATCAATTGAGCTACCCATGCAGACAATTATTACCGAGATATTATTATATGGTTAATAGTACAATCTCGTCGAGTATATGATATATTTATTAAATCTCTCCTTTATTAACAAAAAAAAAAAAACAATTTGTTTATAGTTTTCAGTTGGAGGTGTGAATTAATTGCACCCAACCCCCCTCCCCCACCCACCATCTAATCAACCAAGTACCAAACGCTCGGTTCTGGCAACGTTTTGACCGGTGGTAGTTGTGCACGTGATTACCGCTCTTTTCGTGGCCTGCACTTTCTTATTTTTCTTTTTCCTTTTTTCTTGTTTTAATTTTTATGGTAAACTATTAATTTATGGACTACTCCGTAATAATTACATCATAGAATATGATTGTAATATTTTTTTTTTTTATTGAGTCAGTTACAATGTAGTATCTGTTTATATATATTTTCTCAACTTATTGAAATACACAAAGAGTCAATACATTTCCACTCATATTTGAACCCGTTACCTCCCATTTGGGAGAGACAAAGTTATGCGACTGACCACAAGTCATTTGACACATGATTCTAATTCTTAGATAACTATGAAATTGATTTTTGTCAATATCCTATTAGTCAAGCCTATTTAAAAACATACAATTAAAATCGAGGTAAGTAATTCAGCAATTTTTGACCGTTGGTAAGCGAATCACTAACAAGTAACTCGCTTCACATATGTAAGGAATTTTAACAGTCTTTTTCTGATTTGATGGCATCATTGTGATTATTTCAAGCAAAACGTCACAAGTTCGTGTCTCATCCCAAACAAGGGGCAAATTATGCCCTGGAAACGTGTTCACCGTGAACAGTGAACACAAGGCCAAACGACATCGTTTTTAGGCAAAAAAAAAAAAAAAAAAAAAAAAATCGCGGATGTGGAGTTAACGGTGCGCGTTGATCAGATTATGAATTTTCTGTTATGAGATTATGAATTTTCATAAAATTCATAATCTCATAACAGAAAATTCATAATCGCATAACAGAAAATTCATAATCTCATAACAGAAAATTCATAATCTCATAACAGAAAATTCATAATCTCATAACTGAAAATTCATAATCTTATAACAGAAAATTCATAATCTCATGGTTCTAAAGTGAATGTGTAGGCATGGTTCCAAAGTGAATGTGCAGGCATGGATTCATAATTTATGAATATCCGTGATTTCGGACGGGAATGTGTAGGCATGGTTCCAAAGTGAATGTGCAGGCATGAATTCATAATTTATGAATGTCCAAAATTATTGTTCACCTCAAATTAAAGTGAAACCGCAAAATGTGAAAATGAAGAAGAAAAGTCATGCAATTAATTAAAAAAAAAAAAAAAGATAACGGTGTACTAACACCGTTGGAACCGTGTTCACCATGAATGTGAACATGATTCCATGGCATAACGCTTCCAAACAAGGATGTTGGTGTAACCATGTTGAGCAAATCGTATGTATGTGTGGCTCGGATAAAAATAATATTGAATAAATTTTCAATTTAAGAATAATATCTTTTTGGGTATGAACCCACTTGCATTAATTCATTCGATTCAAATGTCGCCTTCAGTTAGAAGTAATATATACGGATGTTCATGTAAACCCCAGGGGAAAAATAAAATCAGAATTTCTGTCGACACCTTCAGTGCCCAGAATAGATAATTAGTCAATATTTTGTCGGTGTATGTCAAGAGGTGTCGGTTTATATTCACCCAATTAATTCATGTTCGCTCTAAGAGAAAAGAAACCTTGTTCAAAGGAAATTGTCACTTGTGAAAATAAAATTTAGGCTATTTCAAAGATCATGGGCGCCACAATGAATGTAGTTAGGCTATCTCAAAGATCATGGGCGAAGTCACAATGGATGTAGTTGGGGCAGTTGCCCCCACCCCCCCTACCCACCCCTTATATACATGTATGTACATACATATACGTATATAGCATGAACTTATATATATATAATCTATATTTATATATAAATTAGTAAATGTTTGAGTAGCTTTGTTGGTTGGAACTCTAAGTTTGCTGTAAAATAGTCTATGTTTAGGTTCAAATCACATTTGCTCTTAGTTTATCTCTTTCATCTTTTCATAAGACAAAATAAATGTTTTTAGTCTACTTTTTATGAATCATTTAATTAACAAATTAAATGTTCTTTTACTCTACTTTTTATGAATCATTTAATTAATGTAGTATATTTCAGAAAAAATTTCTCTAATCATAATCATCATAATAATAATTAAATAAATATGAAAAGAAAATCAAAGTGAATAATAAGCAAAAAGATTTAGTGGATATGAAAGTAATTCAAAAAATTAATTTGAGTAATAATTGTTGATCCACAATTGAGAATTAACATTGCGATAATTATGTTATGTTTCTAACATTAATTGATTGGAGATAAATTTAACATTCAAAATCAATATTAACATGAACATCTACACCTACTTCAACACTATAAATAAACCATCATCCACAGAACCACAACCAATACTACAATTATGTTTTGGTCGTGACTGGAATTAGGAGGATGGTTGTGGCTGGAATAGGGAGAAGAATATTTTCGGGAGTTTAGATCTCTTATAGAGCTTTATACCGTGTGATATGAGGAAGATGAATCAAGAAATGCACAATAGACATGAAGAAAAAGCTGAGGCTAAAAATCATACCTTGCTTCTGAACCTAGGGTTTCGATTCTTGGAGTTGTTCTTTCTTGGAAGCAGAGACAACTGTTATCCGTAGCTCATGAACGCGAAGAAGAAGAAGAAACAACTTACATAAAAAGACTATTTTGCCTCATGAATAACAATTTTTAAAATGTTTAAGTTTTTCCGGTCAATTTCCACCGGTGATTTAGTCGGAAGGACCAATGTAACACCCCCTAAAAACAAGCTATTTAAAAGCCTTAAACATGCAGATAACTGAGCTAAACAACAAACACAGCGGAAGACTGAAAGATAACTAGATAAACATAAATCCAAAATACGGGGTGTTATGCCACGTTCACCAAAAGAATAAACGCTATGGCAACATCTCCAATGTTTACATCTAATCCATAGTCTCAAAGGGCTACAACTAAACTGGCACACAGGACACAAAACATGAGGGAGAAGCTACACTAGCAAGCACTAGACCGCGCACTCGTCTAGACATCACCTGAAAGAACACAATAAAACATGGGACGACGCCCGGTCAGCGAATAATGCTGGTAACCCACCAATACATGTGAGATAACATACATAGGTAAGATATACATTTGTAAAACCATTTTCGAAACGGAATACATATATATAAGTCAAAAACCAAGAGTAATAGTCAACACAAGACTCAACACTCTCAACAAGGATACGGGAACACATCCCAAAACCACAAAGGATAACCACAACACAAAAGATAAGGACAAGACCAACGGCAACACATGCCTTTGTGACTACACACGTCACAAGAAGAGAACTCACAACAACGGCTACACAAGCCCTCGTGACATCACCCATCACGAGTTGATATGCCTTCCTTATGTCCGGTTCCAACCTTATGGCTACCCCCAACCTTATATCTTCTTCCAACCATTACCTCCAGGACCCCTGTACTTCTTAGTCCAACCTTTTCCCTCTTGGGACCGTCGTCCCCACCAACGACCACCAACGAGACCACCAATTTCATAGTACACGAGGGTACCGTACACACACACGGCAACACATGCCACCCAAGAATCACGTGAACCTTACACAAAGGCCACAACTCCATAATCACGTCACGGCCACCACGAGGACCGCTGCAATACCTTGGTGACTAGTGTCTCATACCACTAATCGTGCAATCCAGGTAAAGCCACGCACACATCACACCACAACAGGAATCAATCAACGGATCACAACAAAGATATGAAACCATACTCAATCAAGGAATGGGTCACAGCCCAACAACAACAACGATGAATAACACGAGTTATCATCCACCAATAGGAAGGTACAAATAACACACACGCTAGCATTTAAACACCAAACTAGCATGCTCATCAAACGGGTAAACCAAAGATAGTTCCGAAGAACACACAAGACTCATCATGGTTCAATGAAACACAATGTTGAACACTTAGCACGATTCAAGACACCAAAACATACATGGATACCTACCATATAGTTCTAGACATACGAAACATCAAGAAGACACTCAAATAGTTCCATAAAAGAACATCGGAAAGTCAAAAAATCAAATACCGAGTCAAACGAATCACGGGAACAAATCCCAAAACAACACCAACTTGTGTACCCGCGGGTGGGCCTATGGGTAGGCCCCTACCCGTGGTCCTGCCCGCGGGTACATGCTCCTTCACCACATGTACCCCGCGGGTGGGCGGCGGGTGGGCCTCCTACCCGCCGTTCCGCCCGCGGGTACAACCTGTACCACAAAAACCACACTTCGCGAATTTTCATCTCCAAATTCAAATTCAAGTCCAAAACATGCCTAATCTCACCAAATACAACAAAATGACTTGAATCAAAGGAAATGCCAAGCAATGGCACAAAAGAACCCTAAACACAAGCTCTAGATATGCATTTTCACAAGATCATGCATCAACACTCACATTTCATAGCAAAACACATGTAGAATCCAAGAAATCACATATAAGTAAGCAAAATAGGTTTTGTAGAGCATGAGTTACCTCTTGTAGACTAAAGACTTCACTTTACACCTCAACAAGCTCCTCACAAGGCTCACCTTCCAAACCCACTTCAAGAACACACCAAAAGATCATAAAGATCCTATCTTTTAAGAAAAGACACCTTATATAAAACCAAAAACACAAGATGAACTTAGATCTTACCCTCCTCGATGCCCAAATATATGAGAGGTTGAATCTTGGAAGCAACTCTTGAAGGTTTGGCAAAGCTTCAACTTGGCTTGGAAGAAAAAGCTACTCACCTTTTTAGAGAGAAGGTGGAGCTAGATTTTTAGAAAGTGTAAGGAGAGAATGAAGGTGGTCTACTAGGTTATGTTACAATACCAACAACAAGTGAAAGGTCAAGAATACCCTTACTAACATAAGGAAGTGTAAGGAACAAGGGAACTCCTTACAAAGCTCAATGTACAACCTTGACTTTGGGGTTGACTAGTCAATTACTAGTCCCCAGCTATTAAATTTCAGGAATTTAAGGAATTAAATTACAAACTGAAATAGGATTAATTACTCAATTAATTCCTTAATTGGATTTGGATTTTGGGGTGTCACAACCAAATATGCCATAAAAGCATAGTTAAAGGACTAAATTGTTAGTTTTATAAATCATGGAGCGATATTAACACATCCCCTACAGTCATATGACCAAAATTGTAATTTGCTCATTTGTTAAATTAATAATAGTATGTGCATCGCACGAGAGACTTACTAGTTTATATTAATGTATTATGTTAAAGGATTGTATGGGCATGGTCACCAAGTTCAATGGGATCTCTTTCGCTCACACTTTCAGGGAAGGAAATTTTTGTGCTGATTTCTTAGCTAACTTAGCTCAAGAAAAGGACTGGGGCACCTAGGTGTTTACAGAAGCTTCATGCTCGTGATACAAGGGAGCTCTCAATCGCATAATTAGTTAGTTGTGAGGCTTAGCCTATCTTTCCTTACCCAAAAAAATAAATAAATTATATTATGCTTTATCATATTCGAATTAATTTAGAAAATTATAAAGTTGATCTAACTAAAAGAAATTAAAATTAAAAAGTATTTACGAATATAGTGTCTTTTCGATCTATTCAAATTATTTTATCTAATTGATTATATTGCATATTTTGTCATAAATATTTTTATAGGATTTCAAAGTATTTTAAAATTTCACATTTTCAACTCCTCTCAAGTATATTTTTGCTCCGCCCCTAACTAGCTATCATGTGCTCATGTAGTCTATAAAAATAAAAAATAAAAATATCTTATTATAATTTAAAATGTATTTTGTATTTAAACCTTATTATGGATGTTTGATATTTTATCATTGATATTTTTAACGTGATTTAAACTTAGCCCGTACTCATATAATTTTCTGCTCCCGCCCTTATCAAAAATCGTTCCCACGAACAAGATCGACCATTTGCTACTTGAGTAGTTGAGCTATCCTATGAGTTATAAATGATATAATTAACTAATATAATTATGTGACAGGCATTACTGTCTTATTAAGCTTATGCTAATTAGTGAAGGACAAACCTTTTCATTAAATACTTATGTTTTACTGAAATATTACAAATATTTTGATCTTAAAATTAAAAAGAATAATAATAAAAGGATCAAATTAACTAGTAAACTACATACAAAAATATACTCCGTAATTAGTCATCCAACTAAAAAATGCAATTAATTCTCTAAACAAATCAAATTCCTACTATTAAACCAAAAGTGACCATGGTCAAGTGATTATGCAAACATTTAAAATTTTTTTATTATGTATTTTAACAATTTAACCCAAAAAAAAAAAAAAAAACACCATTGGTCTCCATGGAGAGATGAAGGGACTTGGTTATATATACCTACATACACACACACACGCACACAGACATATAGAGAGAGATAGAGAGTTATTCCTACTAAAATCGCTTTCCTTGTGAGAATTCTGAACAAATATTAGTTAGCGCTGATGTAATAGTTGAAAAATGAAAAAAAAAAGGGGGTAGTTTCATAAATATTACAAAATTTGGAATATTTATGAAATTAACGGTGTCTCTTTTTTATCTTATTTTCTAGTCATTAATCATCTTGGATGGGCAACATAAATTTGTCCACACTTCTCACATGAAAATGACTACCATATGAATCAGAATATGCGTGTTTGCGTGTGCGCGTGTGTTAAAATAAATAAATAATTTTTAAATATTAACCACCACATTAATAGTTGTCATGAATTATATTACCCATCTCACTTGAGGTGCAATCATACAATATTAACAGATTATGATTTAATAACCATGTATTTTATTCACAAATTCTCTTCTACAACTCTTATATATTTGATTTAAAAACACAATTTATCTTTTATAAATTTATAATTTCAATACAAAAAATACATAATTTATACATCGTTTAAATTTCGAATCCACCTGTGTCCATGGTATAGGCAAATTATATTATGCACCGCGCGTCTTTTTTTTTTTAAATGAAAATTAACAGTGTTTATTTCTGCCGTTTCGCACCCTTTTGCAAAAAGTAACTCTGTTATTCAGTGTCATTTTGTATACACTGCAGTTTCAGTTGAACAAAACTACAGTTTCATTTCGATATAACTATAGTTTCATTCGATATTTATATACTCAAATATGTGAAAATGTTATTTAATTTTATTTTATATACACTATAGTTTTATTAAAACACAACTACATGATCATTTTGATATAATTACAGCTTCATTGTACAATATACACTCAAATATGTGAAATGTTATTCAGTTTCAGTTTATATACACTGCAATTTCATTTCACTATAACTACAGTATCATTTTGATATAACTGCAGTGTCGGTTTGGATATACTGTAGTGTCAGTTGGTGTTTAATACACCAAACAAACGGACTCCGTTAACTCTAACGGCGGGTCATTTCTTTACTTAAAGAAACAGCGTCGTATATGAGCCGCGGTGCATAATCGGTCTATAATATAACAACTGCATGGTATAACAAGTGCCTTCCATCGCTGACGATCCAGCCGCGTTGCGCGTGGGCCCACCGAATCAAGCAAACAAGGTTGCCCGATTTCGCTTTCTTGCATGCGGGACCCAGTGGAGACTTAATTACGTATATACGAAGTATGTATGTAATGAGTATATATACGGAACGTATAGGGATCGGATCACCACACACTTCAATTCTCATACGCACCGTTACCGTGATGATGTGATATATCATGGCGCGCATGCTGAAAATACCGCTTTACCCCTCACTCACACTCATGACTTAACGTCTCAATCCCATTAACTCATGTAGTTTGTAACGCCATTAACTATCTAAAAATATAATAAGGGTGTGTTTGGAAACCTAGAAAATGAGTTCTGGAAATCATTTTCCAAGTTTTCAGTGTTTGGATGTGCCTGAAAAATCAAGTCAACGGAAATCATTTTCTGTTGACTTTGGAAAGTAGGCTTGTTTTGGAGGAAAATGACTTCCCCTTTTTTTGGGGGAAGTCATTTTCCAACTTTTACACCAACATCACACCACCACCAACATCATCAACACCATACCACCACCACCTCACTACCACCATCACCACCACTACTGCCGCCACCGCCACCACTATACCACCGCAACCACTACCACCACCAACACCATACGACCACCACCATACCACCGCAACCATCGTCGCCGCCACCACCACCACCATACCACCGCTGCCGCCACCACCACCATACCACCGCAACCACTGTCGCGCCACCACCACCACTACCACCACCGTCGTCGCCGCCACCACCACCACCACCACCATACCGCCGCCGCCGCCACCGCCACCATACCACCGCAACCACCGTCGCCGCCACCACCATCACCATACCACCGCTGCCGCCACCACCACCATACCACCGCAACCACCACCACCATCACACCACCGCCGCCACCACCACGACCATACCACCGCCACCACCACCACTACCATACCACCGCAACCACCGTCGCCTCCACCACCACCATACCATTACAACCACCGCCACCACACTACCACCACTGTCATACCACCACCAGTTATTATTATTATTATTATTATTATTATTATTATTATTATTATTATTATTATTATTATTATTATTGTTGTTGTTATATAACAAATAACACAACCACCACCATAATATTTTTGATATATTATTAGTTATTATTTTATTATATTTAAAATTATTATTATATTATTATATATTATTATACATGTTGTAATATTCTAAATAAAATAATTAAAATGTTTAATTATACAATTCTACTCATTTTCCAGAAAATGAACCAAACACACAAAAAAAAATTTTCCAGAATGCAACCAAACACTGGAAAGGAAAATGTTTTCCGGAAAATGACTCATTTTCCAGAAAACATTTTCCAGAAGTCATTTTCCTGCTTTCCAAACGGACCCTAAGTCTAAATCAAAGTTATATTCCTAATTTATGTTAATATTTTTTGTGTTAACCATTTTGTACATTGTATTTTTAGAGTTATACTATATAATTTTTTTGAACAAAAATATAATTACCGTTATAACTTCTGTTATCTTTTTCATTATTTTTATTGTGCACATGCATTCACCATATCTTTTCTTATATTCTTTAATGATGATAATATTTGTAGATATTATATATTGGATTAATATAATAAATAAATTTTATTTCATTTAGATTTTTTTTTTTGAATGTATTTCATTTAGATTTTAATTAGTAAGAATTTATTATTTATTTTTAAAAATATAAACATTGGGCATATATTTTTACGCAACGCATCTAATTTTATTCATAAGTTTGGTTTAGTACCCACTTTATATTATAAAACTTTTGGAAAACTTATATAGTTAATCTCACTTTTGGTCCTATGACTATTGTGCTCTTGTTAATTTCAGTCCATGAGTTTCAACACAGTCAATTTAGTACTTTAACTATTTAATTTTTCTCAATTTTGATCCATCAGGTCAAATTTTTGGCCAAAAATAACTGAAAGGACAAATTTACCCTCAAATTTTTAAAATATTAACTGAAAAATTAAATTATGTATTGTTTCTGGTGCCTGGGGATCATCCATAGCATCGCATCTTGACGGAGCTCCACTACAACAAAGCCGGCGAGGGTTGTGACTACATCTTGAAAATAAAATGGCTCTGAACCCACCAAAGACTTTTATTCTACTTCAAAGCATCATCACCGCCACCTCCACCACTCATAAGCAATCTCAGCCACTGCATCAACAACGGTCATCGCCAATATCTTGCGCCCAAGTCACAGAGACCCCGGCAACGATTGCTCTCGTCTCAACCGTTTGGTCCGTCGTCCGCCGCTTCGACAACCCCCAGGCCTACATGTAAGATTTTTCATAATAATATATATTATATATTATATATTAGGGTCTTAATTAAATGGTGCAAGTTGACTAGGCTTATTAAGTGGTCTGGTCGGACTGAATAACTAGAAGTTGTTAGTCAACCAAACTATGTGTCTAATATAAACATGGATTGATGGGATACATGATTAGTCATTATATAACACATTTAGTTATGGTACTCATACTGTTCAGTAGACACTAATACACCATCTAGGGTTCTAAGTCAAGTATGAGGCAAATAATGACTAACGGTTTACTGTTCAATAGGCAACCCTAGCAGGCATCAACTATGGATGGAGATTAACACGACTATCGTTTCCGCTCATACGAGGTCAGATTTCTCGTATACTATGGTTTAGTATAGTTAGATTATTTATATCTAACACTACAAGCACTTCGTGAAGAGTTGCGACGTCATCGTCGGAGACGGCAACGTGGGCACCCTCCTTCGAGGTTCGCGTCATCTCTGGCATCCCCACCGGCAACAACACTTAGTGGCTTGAGATCCTCGACAAGGAGCACCACGTCATCAGCTTCAGCGTCGTTAACAACAACCACCACCTCGCCAATTACCGCTCTGTCACCACTCTCCACTCGGAGGCAGGCGAAAACGACGGCTCTATCGTCGTGGAGCCCTATTCAAACATAACTATTCTACAAGAACATAAATAGGCCATCGAACTACACACAATAATGCAATTAGACCACTGAACCTAAAAAAGTTACAATTAGATCCATAAACTAACCATTTTCATGCAATTAGTCTAATTTGTAAGTTTTCAAGATTGCTAGCAGGTCACATTTAAGTTAAAATATTTTTTAAAATATTAATTATTTAAAATTTAAATTAAAAGAAAAACAGATCGTTTCCGTCGCCGGAGACAAAGAAGTTATCTTTGTCTCTATGGCTGGAGACGAAGAGTCTCTTCGTCTCAGGCCATGTAGACGTAGATAACTTCTTCGTCTTTGGCCGGAGGCGAAAATAACTTCTTCGTCTCCGGCAAGACGTCTCCAGCCATGGAGACGAATTCATAGCCAGAGACGATCTGTTTTGAACCCCTAAAATTAAGAGTAAAAATAATAGGGTAAAAAATAAGAGTAAATATGATATTACTAAGCAAAAATTATGAAATAGTCAAAATACAACTATACAAGGCATAAGTTAAAAAACTCACAATCTAAAAGCATTTAAGAAAAAAGAAAACAAAGAGAAAAGGAAAAGAAAATTAGAAAAAGCTCCCTTAGATTGTGACAATCTTCCACGCGTTTGCTCTTTAAAATTTTTAAATTTCCTTTTAAAAATTTAAAAATAAATAAATAATAAAAAAGATGCAACGGTGCCCAATAACGTAACGCCAATACAAAATGCAAAACATTGACGCTCTATATTTAACGTTAATGTCTCCACTTTCATTGATCTTCACGATCATTTTTTACTGCACACAAAATTTTTTTTTTCTCATAATTTATAATAAGATTTTTAGATATTCATAATTTATTGAGAGAGAGAAAAAGAAATGAATAAAAATCGTGACACACATTTTATTTCTAAATCAATCTAAATGTTAATAGAGAGTAACAATAAAATAAAAATTAAGAATACACGTAATATTACACAAATTTAAATAAAAATATTACCCGATCAGTTCTAAAATGCCAATAAGTCTTGAATGTATAATTATATAATTATAAAACAGCATCAATCGCCGGCTGCCGGCCGGCCATCTCTTCCGATGGAATATTATTATGTTATTATAGAACCAATATTACCACTAATCCACTTGCCAGTACCTTGTTAGCTAGTGTTTTCATTAATCCTATTGCGATTAACGATTTAACGCGTAGTACTATTCGTAATTCTGGTTTTTTTTTTTTTTTTTCCTTATATAACATGTTTTGACTTTTGTTTAATTTAAAAATATGTTACAATTTGTATTCATTTTTTTATTTATAAAATCATAATATGTGCAAAAATTTTACCATTAAAAATACTGGTATCATTTTCTTATGAAAAATACTATTTGTACTATCATTTTCTACTCCTAACTTTTATTTCCACACGCAAAATCTTGATGAAGACACTTGTATTGGGAGTCATTTGAAAAAAATAGCTTATCAGTGCTCGTCATATCATAGAGTAAAATTGCTCGCATGAGCTTAACTCAATGATTCAGTAAGCAGTATTTGAGAGAAGATACCAATGTTTGAATCTTGACGGTAACAGTGTGGGATCATGTCCAAAGTTGATAGATACATCGTGTGCACCGATATTTGACCATGTATGCTGAGTCATTGAGTTACTGTAATTTACATCATCTCAAATGTTCTGTCACTCCGGAATATGGAGAGCCATTAGAATTATAAATTCAACATTTTGAGAGAGGAAATGAGTAAAATTTAATGAGTAAAGATTTAAAAGTCCTAAAACTCTTTTCTTATTCTTAATTATTATTGACTCCTGTTGTTCAACATTGGAGCTAATGTGAGGCGTACAGAAATTCAATCCTATACTTATTGCTATGTGAAAAGACATTAAACACTTAATTATTGACTTTGTTTATGTCATATGGTCAGTTTTACCAATTATTATCCACCAAATAGACTACTTTTTTGAAAGAACACAAACCAAATAGATTACTAATACTTTTATCAATCGGTTATTGTCAATATGCTTATAGTATAACTAATAGTAAATGAATAACTTTATATTTGTATATTTACATACTATATTTCAATAGCAAGATAGTAAGCTTAACCTTTTAAACCTCTGCTTAATAAAAATTGAAATATTTTCACTTGAAGCCGTTGTGGGTAGACTAATGCAACTATAAGATTGAATGTTGATGTAAATGTTTTTTTTTTTTTTTTTTTTTTTTTTTTTTTTTGATACATTAGATTTTTTAGCTTACTTCAGACTAATTTTATATCTCCAGAATTCCTGTTCAAAAATAGCTGGATTAAGTAAATCGCAAATTGCCTCGTCCCACCCTTTACCTCTACTGTGTTACAAAAAATCGGGCCTAGGCGCTAGACGATCGGTCACCTAGGCGGCGATTAATTACTCTAGGCGCCCTAGACAGCACCCAGGCGCCTAACGATTTTTTCAACTTTGCCTCTATTGGAACCAGATTTTAAGGTAATCAGTCGAACTAACTGAGATACACTGGTTGGGCATGTAAATAAATATTGTGTATATATATAATTTTTTAATAGTTGTGTGACATTTTGGGTAGGGCAATTGAAGAAATACAAAAGAATAAAGTTGATGAGAGAGAGAGAGAGGGAGGAGAGAGAGAATCTAGTGGGCTTTGAGCTGTGATTTAGCTGTCTTCACTTCTCTCTTCTTTCCTCATCCTTTCTCCATTCACACACCCCCAAAATCCCTAGCAACCAAATAAAACCCTCCATTCTCTCTCCACCATCTCACTTCTCCATTTCCATTTTTCTTCAGATCTCTCTCCTCTCTCTCTCTCTCTCTCTATCTCTCCCACCCACATTTCCTCTCTTTCTCCATTAACAAACCTCCCTGAAGCTTCCACTGATGTCTGCGCTGACATGAGGCAAAACGGAGCTCCATCTTTCTGCTTTTTTTTAGCTTCTGTTTTACTCGCATTCTCGTTTTCTGCCTCCGCCGCCGCTTTCAGGGTTTCCGATAATGGCCCATTGTCGGACTCCGAGGTCCACTACATCCAGCGCCGCCAGCTGCTGTACTACCGCGACGAGTTCGGCGACCGCGGCGAGCGGGTCACGGTTGACCCGTCGTTGACGTTCGAGAACGACAGGATCCGGAATGCTTACATCGCTCTCCAGGCCTGGAAGCAGGCCATCATTTCGGATCCGCGGAACACCACTTCGGATTGGGTCGGGTCAGACGTGTGCAACTACACCGGAGTCTTCTGCGCGCCGGCGCCGGATAATCCTAAAATTCGGACCGTCGCCAGCATTGACCTCAACCACGACGACATTGCCGGATACCTCCCGGAGGAGCTCGGCCTGCTCGCAGATCTAGGGGTTTTCCACATCAATTCCAACCGCTTCTGCGGCACAATCCCGAAGAAGTTCAAAAACTTGAAGATTCTGTTCGAGCTTGACATCAGCAACAATCGGTTCGCCGGTAAATTCCCTTACGTCGTTCTCAGCTTGCCTAGATTGATCTATTTAGACATCCGGTTCAATGAATTTGAAGGCACCGTGCCGTCGGAGCTCTTCGATAAGCCCTTGGACGCTATCTTCATTAACCACAACCGCTTCGCCTTTGAATTGCCGGATAATTTTGGTAATTCTCCGGTGTCTGTGATTGTACTGGCGAATAATAAGTTCCACGGCTGTGTGCCGTCGAGTATCGGGAACATGAGTAATCTGAATGAGATTATATTGATGAATAATGGATTGCGGTCCTGTTTTCCGCCGGAAATCGGGATGTTGAAGAATGTGACGGTGTTTGACGTCAGCTTTAACCAGCTTTTGGGGCCGTTGCCGGAGAAGATTGGCGAGATGGTTAGCTTGGAGCAGTTCAATGTGGGGCATAACATGCTTTCCGGGACGATACCGCAGAGTATATGTAAGCTTCCCAGGCTTGAGAATTTTACTTACTCTTATAACTTCTTTACCGGTGAACCGCCGGCTTGTTTGGCGTTGCCGGCGTTTGATGATCGCCGGAATTGCTTGCCGACACGGCCGAACCAGCGGGGTGCTGCTCAGTGCAAGGCGTTCTTGTCCAAGAAAATTCATTGCGGGGCTTTCAGGTGTAAAAAGTTTGTTCCGGCTTTGCCGCCGCCTCCTCCGCCGTCTCCTCCGCCGCCGGTTTTTGTTCCGGTTTCTCCGCCGCCTCCTGTTTATTCTCCTCCACCGCCGCCTCCTGTTTATTCTCCTCCACCGCCGCCTCCTGTTTATTCTCCCCCACCACCTCCACCGGTTTATTCTCCTCCGCCTCCCCCACCTTCACCGCCACCGCCGGTTTATTCACCACCTCCACCGCCACCGCCGGTTTATTCTCCACCGCCGCCGCCACCGTCTCCTCCTCCACCATCACCTCCTCCGCCGTCTCCACCACCTCCATCACCTCCTCCACCAGTTATGTCTCCACCTCCACCATCACCACCACCGCCATCACCGCCTCCGCCGTCGCCTCTGCCTTACTGTGTGCGATCCCCACCACCTCCACCACCAAATTCTCCGCCGCCTCCACCGCCTTTGTATTCCCCTCCTCCACCAAGCCCTTACTATTATAATTCACCGCCACCTCCATCCCCACATTCTCCACCTCCGCCACCACATTCTCCGCCTCCACCGCCGCATTCTCCGCCTCCACCACCGGCATACGTCTATCCATCACCACCTCCACCCCCAGTCTACTCCTCACCTCCTCCGCCCCACTCTCCACCTCCTCCATCACCTGTCCCATGTATAGAGCCGCCACCGCCCCCTCCTCCCTGTATAGAGCCACCCCCACCACCGTCCCCACCACCTCCCTATGTTTACCTGCCGCCACCATCTCCATCACCCCCACCACCACCAGTCCACTACAATTCCCCACCCCCTCCATCGCCATCACCGCCTCCTCCTGTGTACTATCCCTCTCCACCTCCACCATCGCCATCACCGCCGCCCCCAGTGTACTATCCCTCTCCACCTCCGCCTTCACCATCACCGCCGCCCCCAGTTTACCACCACTCACCTCCACCACCACCTCCAGAGCCCTGTGAACATCCTCCCCCACCACCAATCACCTATGAGAGCCCGCCACCACCGACTCCAGAATTCCATGGACCCTTACCTCCGGTCATCGGGGTTTCATATGCTTCACCTCCACCTCCACCCTTCTATTGATTCTTTAGAGAATTTTCCTCTAACCAGTCCTCAAGACACAAACTATACCTACAATTAAACTAGATGTCATTGCTTCAATTGTTATTTGCAGTCACAATATACTTCTTTGTCCACTCATTCCTGTCCAACCCAAAACAAAGATCAATGTAGAGATCAAATTAAACAACATGGGTGCTGGGAATGGGTAATCTGTATTCCAGTATTGCTGTACCTGATTGGATTGTTCAGGCAAAGTTAGAAGAGGAGGTAAGAGGAGAATGCTCTCTCCTGAAGATTAATTTGCAAATGTTGTTATGGTTGTGGAGAAAATAAATTGAATTGGCTGAGAAGAAAAGAGAGTAGGTTATCTTTCAGGGAATTGAAGTGTATGTATAGATGCCATAATCTGGAGCAGAAACCCAGTTTGCAGTGCTTGCTGCTGCTGATTCTGGTCTCTTGATTTCATTGTTATTATCTTTTTTCTTTCTTTCTTTTTCCTATTATCATCATACTTTTGCTTCTTCATTTTGTTCTTCAATTCTATAGTATAATGATGAACATTTTACTTGTATTTTTTGCCCTCAACATTCAGATCATTCCTTTCTTTCATTCCAGATAGTGTTGTGTTCCCTTCTCTCTTCATCATATCATATCCCCTGCATTTCTTGCATCTATCTATTCATTAACAAGACCAAAACCGAAGTATGATTAGGGCAACTCGAATCAAGTTGGTCATGCAGTAAACTTATTAACCTTGTGGTTACCAAGTTCCACTCTCAATACGAGTGGCTTATTGACCTTCTTAGTTTGAGCTGGTCAGCTATGGGCAATCAAGGCTGGTCATTTGCAGTTTAGGGTCACCTAGTCGTTACCAAGTTTGACCTTCAATAGGAGTGGCTTATTGACCTTCTTCGTTTGAGCTGATTAGCTATGGGCAATCTAGGCTAGTCATTTGCTGTTTAGGGTCACTTTGTGGTTACTAAGTTTGACTCTCAATACGAGTGGCGGCCTATTGACCTTCTTAGTTTGAGTTGGTCAGCTATAGGCAATCTAGGCTGGTCATTTGCCGTTTAGGGTCGCCTTACGGTTACCAAATTTGACTCTCAATAGGAGTGGCTTATTGACCTTCTTAGTTTGAACTGGTCAGCTATGAGCAATCTAGGCCGGTCATTTGCCGTTTAGGGTTATTTCCGAGTATGATTGTGACTCAGCATGTGTTGCATTTGTTTTTGTGAGAAGGGCTTGGGGAATTGGTCTCTATCAATGCTGTGGTGGCTAGAATTTCATGTGCTGTTTATCATAAAACTCCATCTTTATTGATGCTGATGGCTGCCATTGAATTTTTCCCAACGGTTGATGGCATGGCATTTAAATTCATGAATTTAGGGTGACTTTGCCCCCTCTTTTACGTCCCACTCACCCATGCCCATAAACAACTACATTATGTCTTTGGACTAACATCATTGTTACACATGAATGACCTTGGACAGGTTGATGCATTTTAGGTAAGCCCATTAATTAATGTACTCGTCCTCCAAAAAGTGTTTTTCATTCATATATTAATATGAAATAGCAATTTCAATCCATTACAGACCTCTTAGTTTTTCAAAATGTGACGATTTTGGTGCTCTTGAGAGTATATACTTATGCCAAGTTCGCATTGCGATTGATCAAAAAGAAAATTTTAAAAATGTGTTTCGAGATGGTTTTTTTTTTTTTTTTTTTTTTGGGAATAAGATTCAAATTTTGTAGGAGTGGTTTGGTTGTCTTGCAATGATAGAGATATTGGAGCCGTATAACTAAATTTGAATTCCAATATTTAAATAAGGTCTGGGTTTGAACCTAGTAAAATAAAATAGTATTATGAGCAAGAATGGTTGAAATTTAAAAGAAGTGTTTGGGGGTTTGCTTAAAGTTCACACATTGGCATTGATGTTTGCAACTTTGGCATGTTATTTAATAATTAATAATTTGCCTTCAATCACGCATAGTGCTTCCAAAGTTGGACAAAAGGGCATTCCACATTTGACACTTTCCACTGTTAATTTTCCCAAAGGTTGAATCTCCCGGTCCGACAGAGCATTTGTATAGATGTAAATCACGATGACTCAATGACTCAAGTGATCTGTTCACTTTGAGCATAATTATCACTGTCACTGTTGTCGAGGTTTGAATCTTAGTTTCTTTTTTCAAATATTATTTACTGAATCATTGAGTTAAGTCCGTGTGGACATTTTTCACTGTTAATTTTCATGGATGGTAGTTTTGTTTCATCTTTCCACTGTTGTTTTTCCCACTTTACGAAAAAGGTTGTGAATCTGTGTTTAAGAATCATGCTTCCACACTATGGCTTTTCCTGCTTTTCAGTCCCCACTCAAATGAAGCACCACTAGAATTTAAATACTATTCTTTTTTCGAGTTTCAAATTTTCGTTTTCATGTCAAAATATTACTTTCTCCGTAACAATTTTAAGGTGTTTTGAGCAACAATTCGCAACAAACATAATCATTCATAGTATGATTGAGTGCACTGGGTACTATAAAAACAAGTGTGTGTAGCCCTATATATATATATATATATATATATATATATATATATATATATATATATATATATATATATTTGTTTTTATATTTGAATATTGATAGCCTCAGTTGTTATACCATGGACCAGCAAGGTGGACCTTGGACTAAATTTTATATTTTTAGTATTGAAATTGTGAATATTTAGAATATAAATTTTGTTTTTAAGTTTTGAGAATTTGTGAATATAATACATGGTCATCACAAATTGTAAATTTTTAAAAAGATAAATTGTGAACATTTAATAGGTAAATTATGTATCTTTAGACCCGTATCCACCTTGCAAGGTGAACTCGGGTCTACAGAATAATTTGCCTGGTAGCCTAAAGGTCATTATATCATCTCATACAACATTTAGTCATTTTTGTCACTTGCTTAGGTTGACTTGGCCATTTTGTCTATTCTATGGTACTTTTGTTCTTGTTCTATTGTGATAAGAAAATTCCATTCTCTCTTTGCTAAATGAGTGACCACACACAAATAATACATAACCAAATATTATCAATTGTCCCGTGATTAATTGTCTTTTTCAGTTCACCAAGATTTGATAATCATATGACCACATATTTAAAATGATAATAAATGTACTATCACACTACATATTAGTTCACAATCTCATTAAAACTCTTCAATACAAATGAATTGAGTAAATTTAAGAAAGAAGTTTAATTAAGTTGGAAGGAAATCCTTTTGAGAAAGAAGGGGGGAAAAAGAAGAAAAATTGTCATTTTCTCCACACTTACAAATGATAAGATGGCCTAATCAAGCCGTCCAAAGGATGGTGATGTAATTGGAATGGGACCAAAGTTTAAGGCCATCCTCACATGGGATGTTATGGCTTTATCTCATATTCTCATTACATTTCATCTTCATTAAGGCTTCACCATCAATATATGCATACTTAGTCGTTGCCCACTATTTAAAAAAAATATTTATTTTTATTTGAATTTGAACAAGTATAATTTCATTATGGCCTTATAGGAATTGAAATCAATACAGGGTGTCATGGACCCATGAATTAATAACACATGAAATAGCCTCAGAAGTGGTGGTCGAGTGAGTAGAGCATGCATGACTTTTGTATTACACAGAATCTTCCTAGTACAGTTTACCTCTTTGATTCACAAGAAGGTAAACTAGGTATAGCTGATTGGCTCAAATCGAGTAGGGCAAAAGGCAGCTCTCACAAGGAGTTGAATTTAAAACCTTGTAGTTATCAAACCAACTGTCTGACCAACTCAACTAGAATTGCCCTCGATTGAGTACGATTGAGTAGAGCATGACTTTTGTATTACATAGAATCTTCCTAGTACAGTTTACCTCTTTGATTCATAAGAAGGTAGTAAACTAGGTATAGCTGATTGAATGAAATCAAGTAGGGCAATAGATAGCTCCGACAAGGAGTCGAATTTGGAATCTTGTAGTTACCAAACCAACTGTCCGACCAACTCAGCTGGAATTGCCCTCGATCGAGTACGATTTACCTCTCCTGTATGATTTTTGGGATATAACATAGAAGAGGGATCGGAATAAGTGATTGTGGTACATTACTTAATAGATTTAGGACACTTTCTTTCACAAAAGATACATTATACAATATTTATTATATACAATATACAAATCTTTTAACACCACAAAAATAGAATTAAATTAGGGGTATGACATATATATGTTTACACATAAATTAAAGATGTTAAGTAATACGGAGTATAAATTGAAGCAAGTTGGTTGACTAGTTTTGATTAAGCTACTACCCGTCTACTCTACCCCTTTTAATATGGGGAATTAAGTAACATTTATTTAGATCCTCAAACGACAGGCTGTGGGTAGGTGAGTATATTAATGCCATTTCACAGAATTAATATATATATATTTTTTTTGTGTCAACCACACATTGTGGTCCGGGTCTTTCTCTGTCCGTTTAACGGTCCAGGTCCACCCAGAATTAATATATATATGTATCATATTATTTGAGTAGGAATATGTGTTCAACCTTCTTCTCCCATATGTGTTCAACCTTGTGTGTATTGTTTGTAGGATGCATCCAAATATATAAAATGGGATCCAATGTAAATTTTGCCAAATGTCATTAATTAGTATTCATATTCATTTTTTAAATGTTAGTTATTGTCAAATTTAAGAGAAATATTATAATTTTTTAATGCCTATAATAATTATAAATAAATTGTTCAATCTTGCTATAAGTTGCTCAAGCAATAATATGTCAAATAGATAATATAAAATTGTCTCTCTCTCTCTCTCTCTCTCTCTCTCTCTCTCTCTATATATATATATATATATATATATATATATATATATATATATATATATATATATATATATATATATGGACGAGATCTGGTGCGAAGGAGGTCCAGGTGAAATATGCAATCGATGAGATATGAGCCATTGATCAAATTTAGATCAACGGTTCAAATCAATGAAAATATATATTTTTTTTTTAAACGCGCGTCCTGGAAGTTGGCAGAAGCAAAGTGTAAAAATGGAGCACCTTAAGTGTTAGAATGACGCACTGAAAGTGTTAAAATGGCGCACCTCCAGTGTTAAAAATGAAGCACTTTAAGTATTATAATGACGCACTTTAAGTATTACAAAGACGCACCTTAAATGGTAAAATCAAGCACTTTAGATGTTAAAATGGTGCACCTTTAGTGGAGAACTTACGCACTTTAAGTGTATAACTAACGCACCTTAAATGTTAAAATGACGCACATTAAGTGTTAAAAGGACACACCTTAAGCTTTTAAAAGACGCACCTTAAGTTTCAACAATAACACACCTTAAGTTATCAAGTGTAAAACTGAAGCATCTTAAGTATTAAAACGATGCACCTTAAGCACAGAAAATACGAACCTTAAGTTTCAACAATACGCAAAATGATCATGTCACCGCGTTTTTTAAAAAACATTTGGACGGTTGATTTTGACAAGATTAATGCCTATCATCCACCCGCATGTTTCACCTAAACACCCCCTCTGCATCTGATCTCTATTTTATATATATATATATATATGTGTGTGTGTGTGTGTGTGTGTGTGTGTGTGTGTATGTGTGAGAGAGAGAGAGAGAGATAAAATAACCTCACTTGTGAACTAGTCAGCCCATTATGAATAGTTTCATTAAATATTACATAATTCGGCCATAAAAGACGGGTAGGCATTGAATTACTCTCCAAAAATCATCAATGAATTACGTTATAATGAAGAATTAGTTATTATTAGTCTATTATAAACTCGTGTTCTAGTTCAAATTACATTGTTATTTGAATCTATTTTGAAAAAAAAATAAAAATCACATGTTAAAAGATGAAAAGCATACTAGAATAACCCAAAGGCAACAAAGAACTTGGTCACAAGAACTATGCTCATAAATTTTTAGATTAAACTAAGACCAAAATATTAAATCTAATTGATTTGTTAGTTGAACTCAAAATGCCATAACCTCGTTTCTTTCTTTCTAATTATTCGATGTGGGACAATTCAAATGAATATTGTGATATTATGATATTATTATTTTGAGCCAAAATTACTCCATATAATACTGCTAATTATGAGACTTGTTAGAAACCTCAAAATCATTGGCATATCCCTCCACTGCACCAATAACTTGATTTGGTCTTCAGGAAATCAAAGTAACATAATTCATGCTCCCCATATTTATGTATTTACTTATTTATTTATTCAAACATGAAGATGGCGTTTGGTGATGAAGATAAGATAGGAATAGTTTATTCCCACCGGATTTGAAAGCTTGAGAATAATAATAATTTCTTTGGTGTTTGTTTGTTGATTCTTTAGGCATATGAATCCTTCCCTGTATATCATTGCCTTGAATTTATTATTGTCGGCATTATTCTTTATGCAGTCTTTTATATATATATATATATATATATATATATATATATATATATATATATATATATATATATATATATATATATATATATATAAAAGAGAGATCAGATGCGGAGGTTGTGTCTAGGAGAAACATGGGTGAGATGAGAGTCTTTGATCTAGTCAAAATCAACGTTCAGGATAAACACAAATTAAAAAAATGCAGTGGCAATTTGGTCTTTTTGCGTATTAGTCAAACTTAAAGTGCGTAGTTTGTGTGCTTAAGGTGCACTGTTTTCCTTCTTAAGGTGCGTGGTTTCTGTGCTTAAGGTATGTCAATTCTTCAGTTGAGAACTTAAGGTGCGTTTTTTGTTTAAACTTAAGGTGCGCCATTCTAAATCTTAAGATGCGTCTTTTTATACCTTAAGGTGCGTCCTTTTAATACTTAAGGTACGCCATTTAAACATTTAAGATGCGTCAGTTATACATTTAAGGTGCATAAGTTCTACACTTAAGGTACGTCATTTTAACGCTTAAGGTGCGTGATTTTACTAATTAAGGTGCGTTTTTGTAACACTTAAGGTGCGCCATTTTTAAAACTGAATGTGCGCAATGTTAAGACTTAAGGTGCGCCATTTTCAGCCTTTGCTTCTTCTTTCAGGACACACTTTTTTTTTTTTTTTTTTTTTTTGTAATTAGTGTTAACAAAGACACCAATAGTGTTAGGAAAATGCACAACAATGAAATACACAAATACACCACTAAAAAAATGCACCAATGCACCATACCTCCCCACACCTAATTGTGCATTTTTGAACATTGTGTGGTACTTTTATGCATACCTAATGGTGTATTTTTTATTTATTTTTTTTTTTTTGTGTATTTTTGTTGTGTTTTTCTAACACTATTGGTGCATATTTGCATAACTATTGGTGTGGTCACATTGACTGCACGTTAAGAAGAAGAAGAAGAAAAAAAAAAGAAGAATGTGCTTTTTGGCTTTTGATAAGAAAGAATAATTGCTCAACCTAAAATTTTATAATTATTTATAAACTAATATTTTTACCCTATGAATTTGTTATATTATTTGGACTGATATATACAATTATATAAATTATAACAACAAATATTACATAGTGCAATTGATGAAATGGATTGGATCGATTATGTTTTCTGATGTTATCCTTTTTTGAATTTGAGCAAATAATTACTAACCATAAGTAATAAGTTTGACTCTCAGCGAGAGTGATCTATTGGTCTTCTTGGTTTGAATCGGTAAATTATGTGCTGGTTTACCTCCTTGTGATCCTTTATCAATTAGGATCACGTTTACCCGCTATTAGGTTCGATCATGACTCACATTGCAATGTGGTATATAGTATAAGGAAAATATTATTTGGGCTCCCAAATTCTACTTTCACACAAAATTTTGATGTAGACATTTTTCTTGGGACTCAGTGGATAAAAATAACTTATCATTGTTTGTCACATCAAGAAATAACAGTGATAGAGTAGAGATTAGGAGTCCATGTAGTATAATTCATAGTATAGTTTGTCGTATTATTACCTCATCCTTTAGCAACCAATTGTTATACCATGGACAAGGGTTCACACTGCACTATGGACCCTAGTTCATGTGTTTGTGTTTTGCGTTATGAAATTTTGTACTTTATGTGTATGAATTCGCAAATTAGTAATTGTGCCTTATGTTATGAATTTATGTGTTTTGTGTTATGAAATTTTATGCCTATGAACACAAATATGTACCTAAATCAGATTTAAAAAATAAGTAAACATATAATATGTGTATGTGTCTTGTGTTATGATTTGTTGTTTCTTATGTTATGAAATTCTGTACGTTACGAGTATGAATTCTGTACCTCGTCTTTTCAATTCAGCTGGGTCCATAATGCTATGCTGTGTGTTTTGTGTTGTGATTTTTTGTATTTTGTGTTATGAAATTCTTTAACTTACAAGTATGAATTCTATAGCTCGTTTCAATCCATGGTCCATAATGCTATGTGGACCTTGGTCCATCATATAAATTTCCTTTAGCAACTCAAAACGTGTTTTGGGCTATAGGTATGGGCCTGACATGTCCAATTCAGAGCTTTACTATCTGGCCTCGTACTGGGTCAGGTTCGGACATCTCTCTCAACTTTATACTTTTGTTGTGAATCACAAAGTAACAATGAGAGAATATCCAGGAATCATCCAGGAGTACGTTAACCACAACCCCCTTGTTTTTAAGGTTGTTTGGTCAGCAACACAACAACATTGAACTTGTAATCATCATAATCCATTAATCACCCTATTGTTTTTTGTATTCTATCTCTTTTGACATATTTAAGGTACAAATTGCATGCAAACAACAAAACTGAACTACTTGAAATAATGTATGGTCAATCTGTGATTAGGTGGAGAAGATCAGAAGAAGCAATAATAATGGCATGAAAATTCCTTCCAGTTCTTGAAATGGAGACTTCTACAACAAGTAACAGTATCATCAGTGATGGCCGTTATGCAACTGTGAAGCAAGGTTCTTGGTTCAACCAATTCCTCAGTGGCTCCAATCCTTGGATGGCTAGATATGTTTACAGTTTCATGTTTCTGCTGGCGACTTTGCTCGCGTGGATCGTTCGCGATTATGGCCCGAAAACTCTCAGCCATTTCAAGAGTAATTCATTTGCACCATTTTATATATCTTGTGTCAAGACTGTGTATGTTGAGTGGCATGCAATTGATTGTTTGAATGGATATGATGGTGCAGGGCCTAATGACTGCTATGACGGTGAAAAGTATTGCTTAGGTAGAGTGGGAGTTCTCAGAGTGAGCATGGGCTGTTTTGTATCCTTCATTTTAATTGTTAACTATAATTTTTCTCTTTAAAAAAAAAAAATCATTGAGCTTATTTGTCTAACCCGTGGGCCGGCCCATGTGGAGCAGGTTAGGGTTACTTGAACTCTAGCCCACGTGCTTTGTGGGCTGGTCCCCAAAAGCCCACCAAACATTAAGCTTGCAGTGGAGCGAGCTAACTCGTTTTGAGTGAGATTGCACGTTTATTATTTATATATATTATGCTCGAGGCCTCGACTACAGTTCTAATCCTTCTCCCAAAAGGTTGAATCTCCAACCCTAAGGCTTCCACACTCCGGCCCGACAGAGTATTTGGGAGGATGTAAATCATGGTAACTCAATAGTTCAGTGGACAGGGTCAAATGCAGGTGCGCACAAAGAATCTGCCAACTTTGGACATAATTTCGAACCTTGGCCGCTTTTCCCAAATATTACCCACTGAACCATTGAGCTAAGCCCGTGCGGGCTACAGTAGTAATCCTTGACATACATACCGTGTTTAGATGTTCTACTTCTTGATGTTTGTGTCCACATTAGGCACTACAAAGTTGATGGATAGAAGAGAAACATGGCACTCAAGGTGGTGGTTTGCCAAGATTCCTATGATGATTGCACTAACTCTCCTGCCATTTTTTCTTCCATCTGATCTTATTGAGGTCTATGGTTAGTTAGCACATTTACCTCTACCTTGAACCTGCAGATTTCATCTCAAACTCTAAATTTTCTTACTGTCTTGCATGTGCTTTTAACAGGCCATCTTTCACACTTTGGAGCTGGGTATGTATGTGCATATTCAATCTAAGTTAAACCTTATAAGATTGAAAGAAAATGTGCATTATATTCTTGTTGATGAGGCTGTCTGAATCTGTGTGTTTTGCAGGGTGTTTTTACTAGTCCAGCTTGTTAGTATAATCAGTTTCATCACTTGGCTAAACGATTTTTGCCACTCCGACGAGTATGCAGATTCATGGTGATGACAACCTTTGTTACAACCTTAATCACTGTTGGGATCTTTCCTAGGTATCTAGTTTGAGTTTTTGATGGGAAAAATGGTGTTGTTGTTGCAGGCGTTTACACGCGATGATCCTTGGTGCAACCGCGTATGTTGTGTGCATACTCGGGATCATCTTGATGTACATTATAGAAGGTGCTGGCACTCGAAACATTGCTTTCATCTTGACGACGGCTGTGCTCGTCCACCTCATGACCATTGTTTCTATCCGGCCTGAAGTAAGTTGAAACAGAACGCATCCTTCAGTTGTCCCGAGGTTTAATTTGTTTGGTTGTGTGTTTGAGTTGGATCATGTGTGTGTGTGTGTGTGGTGGGAACAGGTGAATGCAGGGTTTCTGACTTCAAGTCTCATGGGACTTTATGTTCTGTTCCTCTGCTGGTCTGCCATCAGAAGGCAAGATTCAAAATAATGCACTTTTTACATTTACATTTTTTGTTTTGAGTGTTGAGGTAACTGCAACCATTATTCGAGAGTGTGCACTAGGGCTGTGCAAAACCGACCCCATCCGAAATACCCGCCCGACCCGAGATCCGATGCAACGTTTCCGAACCCGGGCCGAAACCGACATCAGAAATCCGATCCGCGTCCTGAAACGACGCCGGATTACGGGGTCGAATAGGGTAGACAAAAACCACATCCGACCCGCCCGAAATATTTGATCTTTCCTAGGGTTTACTAAAGCTTAGTATGGTACGACGACGTATTAGGCAGTGTGCACTAGGTAAATCAAAACCAGTCTTGATTGTCTATAGTTGACAGACTCAAACCAAAAAGAGAAATAGATTATTGCTCCCGTTTGGAGTCGAACTTATAACCTTGTAATTACTAATGTTATGTCTGGTTTTTTCCCAAGGAACAACTTCCCTAATGGTTGCATTTCTGTCTTCTTCACAGTGAAAAGGCATATGATGATTCTGAAGTAAAAGTTATCACCATCATAGTAACTCTTCTAACTCATAAATTTGTCTTTTCACGAATTTTAAATACCCGATTTAATTAAAATGTGGGAAAGTTATTAGTATATTCGGTGCGGGGTTTGTTGGGAATTAGTAGTGAGTGGTGATTTGTTTGTGTAATGTTGACAGAGCTTTGGTGTGGCAGTAATGGCAATTGTGATTGCAACGTTTTCAACCGGCATTGATTCCAAAAGCTTTCAGGTATCAGCTCCGATCTCTTTCCCAATTACACATGAAATTACTGCAATATATGTGACAACAATAATGTAGAAAATTAAAGTACAAAGTTGCATAACATAAATGTATTGAAACTGATATTGTTGCAAACACAAAGAAAAGAATAGAAGGAATACTATTATAGATGATGGATTTAATTAATTCAGGGTCCGAATCACAAAGTTTTGATTAATTAAAGGATAAAGGAATGCGAAGACAATATTGTATTTGGGAGAGACAAAATGTCTTAGCTAGGGTCCGTTTGGAAACACGGAAAATGACTTTTGAAAAATGTTTTTCGAGTTTTCAGTGTTTAGATGCAATAGGAAAATTCAGTCAACGGAAAATATTTTTCGTTGACTGGTGGAAAATGAAGCCATTTTGGCGGAAAATGACTTCTGCCAAAATTTGGGGGGAGTCATTTTCTGCCAAAATGTTTAAGCATACAATTCTACTCATGTTTCCAGAAAATAAACTAAACACACCAAGTTTTTCAAAATGCAACCAAACACGGAAAAAGAAAATGACTAATTTTCTAGAAAACATTTTGCAGAAGTCATTTTCCTGCTTTTCAAACGGACCCTTAATATTGTATTAAGGGAAAATTGTAAAAAATGCCCCTCTATAATATGTCAATTATCAATGTCACCACTGAATTATGAGTTATGTAAAGATTGCCCCCTCAATTATCAAAATGGTGCACATATAGCCCCTCCCGTAACAGACCTGTGGTTCCCCACCGTTGTCATCTTTGGTACTTCGAATCGAGGGAGGAAAAAACAACTAAATTACATATTTACTCCAACTTAACGATGTCGTACACTAACGGGGAACCACATGTCCGTTACGGGAGGGGGGGGGGGGGGGGGCTATATGTGCACCGTTTTGATAATTGAGGGGCAACATTTACACCACTCATAATTCAGGGGTGACATTGATAATTGACATATTATAGAGGGACATTTTTTACAATTTTCCCTTGTATTAATCATTCAACAAGGATAAATGACTTAGTTTTATACCCGGCTCCTCCTCGTAACTTTGCGACGTTCAGGCGCCACCTGTTCGGGACTTCGGGGCGGGTGGTTACGGCTTCAATTTGACCCCACCTTACGCTCGCTCCAGTCGACCTTAGGGACGCCAACCCGACCTCATGAGCTCGGGTGTACCCCTTGAGCCGACCTCGTGATCAGCCGGCAAATTATGTTGTGGACCCGAGTCCAAAACGGCGTCCGTCTGTATTTTTTTTTTAAAAAAAAAATTGCTGTTAACTTGCCGTTTGTCTTCAGAATTGGTTCTTCTATATTCATAATTTTTGAACTCTATATTCACAATTACATAAATGAATATTCACTCGTTGAGTTGTTTTCAATAATTCTTTTTTTTTAAAAAAAATAATTGGATGAGGAAACGGTGCCACTAACGACAACGTTATTTTCACACGCGCAAACTGCGTTGGTTTGAACATGGGTCCCGGGTCCATGGCATAACAATTGTGATTGGCCTTGGCCCACGGGGCTGACCCAACCCCAATACCCCAATAGCTAAGGTCAAACCATCTTGGGCCAACCTTGTGGTCGGCCTAGTCTAGGTTGGTTTGTCTCCTCCCAGGTTTTCAGTTCTCGGCAAATTATGACGTGCAACCGTGTGCACCATGCAGCAAAAACAGCGTCATTTTGACATCCGACTTTAAAATATATATGTATATGTATATATATATATATATATATATATATATATATATATATATATATATATATATATATATATATATATATATATATATATATATATATATATATATATATATTTTCGATTGCCGTTAACGACGTTATGTTGTGCATAATTGAACTATATATCCAGAATTAATGAACTATATATCTAGAATTAATGAACTATATATCCAGAATTAGTGAACTATATATCCACACCGGTTACTGGTACTCTGTTTTGGCTTATGACAGTTTATTGTGTCTGTGTATTCAGAATTAATGAACTATATATGCAGAATTAATGAACTATAAATTCAGAATTAGTGAACTATATATCCAGAACTAATGAACTATATATCCAGAATTACTGAACTATGTATCCAGAAGTAATGAACTATATATCCAGAATTAGTGAACTATGTATCCAGAAGTAATGAACTATATATCCAGAATTAGTGAACTACATATCTAGAATTAGTGAACTATACATCCACACCGAAAATGGTGGAAATCCCGTCGATTGGAGTTTTTTTTTTTTTAAAATAAAAAAATTGATTGGGAGAGTTAAGTGGTGCCACTAACGGCACCATTACTCCACCATAGTGAAACGGCATCGTTAGCAACCGAGTGCACCATGCATGGTGCACACGGTTGCACAGCATAAAGATTGTGAGTTCTCCTAGCATCCATCTGGGCTGGTTTGTTCTAAACCCATTGTTAATATATCCATCAATATAGGCAATTTATATCATACACCACGGCGCGCGTTGCACTATGCGCCCAGATGCAAAACGACGTCGTTTTAATTATTTTTTTTTTTGAAATTTCCCGCCCCAGTGAATGGTAGCAGTTTTTTCTTTAAAAAAAAAACCCGCTGTTCAAGAATGTACATAATGTTATACTAGAATACACATAATGTTATACATGAATGTACATAATTATATAACAAAATATACATACTCTTTTTAAAAGATAATACACATAATCTAACATAATACATAATAAACATAAACTTTTAACATAATACACATCAACTCTTAACATAATACACACAAATTTTCTGATTCGGATGTACATAATTGTATAAAAAGAATGAACATAACTGTATAAAAAATACACATAACTGTATGAACCAATACACATAACGTTGTGAACAAATACACATAACGTTGTGAACAAATACACATAATCTCAGCAACTTCCTACCGCACCTCCCAACACTACCCCAAAACGACGTCGTTTTGGGAGGTGCGCGGCGCACAGTGCTATGTGCGCCGTGGTGTAGGATATAACGATTGATCAATATATGATTGCTGTTTTTTTTTTTTTATATATGCTTACCCTTAAAAACGGTGCAGTTAAGGAATGAACAAGAGGAAGAGGATGATGTTCCGTACGGATATGGATTCTTCCATTTTGTTTTTGCCACTGGAGCCATGTATTTTGCAATGCTGTTAGTTGGATGGAATGCCAAGAATCCCACCACAAAGTAATTAAATCCCCACTTCTCATCAGCACTTCAAATTCATTCAACATTATACATTATACATTATACATATAATAAACTACAAACACAACGTACTAACCATTCGATCTGGTTAAGGTTTGAATTTACAACATTATATTTTGATGTGTGATCGCAGGCTTACAATTGATATTGGGTGGACCAGCACTTGGGTTAGGATAGTCAACGAGTGGGTCGCAGCTGGCGTTTACCGTAAGTGCCTTAAGAATTTAGTTTTTTTTTTTTTTAAATAATTATATTGGTTCAAATGAGGATAGGGCTTACCGCAATACTTATGCTGTGCAACCGAATGTACCATGCGCATGGTGCATACGATGCAAAACGACGTCGTTTTGACTAAAAACGCGCGTCCCACTTAAAAAAAAAAAAACAGGTTTGATTCTCGGCAATAGCATTATTGTGGATATATAGTTATGAATTTCTGGATATATAGTTATAAATTTGTGGATATATAGTTATGAATTTATGGATATTTAGTTCATTCATTGTGGATATTTAGTTCATTCATTGTAGATATTTACTTCATTCATTCATTGTGGATATATAGTTATGAATTTATGGATATATAGTTATGAATTTCTGGATATTTAGTTCATTCATTGTGGATATTTAGTTCAATCATTGTGGATATTTAGTTCATTCATTGTGGATTTTTACTTTATTCATTCACTGTGGATATATAGTTATGAATTTGTGGATATATAGTTATGAATTTCTGCATATATAAAAATGCTATTGCCGGGAATTGAACCTGATTTCTTCTTTAAGTGGGACGCGCGTTTTTTAACCAAAACGGCGCCGTTTTGCAACCGTATGCACCTTGCAAGGTGCATTCGGTTGCACAGCATAATTTGGTGCCGTCTGTACAGATTGCACTATTAGGTATGCATAAATGCAGCACACAGTGTTCAAAAATACACCACACACTAAACAAAATGTACTAAACCTGATAATGCATTTTTGAATACTTTGTGGTGCATTTATACATACCTAATAAAGTAATAATGCGTAATCACATAGAAAATATTGTCAGCACGAGAACTTGACCCTCGTTGTTTTATAGTAAGAATCAAACCCCCAAGACAACATTCTTAATGAGTAAAGGTTTTGGCACTTTTGCAGTATGGAGGATTGTAGCTCCAATCATTTGGAAAGGTGCTCGAGCCAATGAGTCACAAGTGTGAAATGTGAACAGCTATGAAGATTCAAGACTATTAATTACCTATATATATATATATATATATATATCTATATGACTATATGTATATAACTGTTTATACATACAGATTATAGAGTTATATCTGTATGTATTTAACTCTAACTTATAATTTTACACGTTCTCATAATCTCATTCATAATTCTTCTTGTGTTATATATATACCTAATATAAACATTTCTTGAAATTTGGAAATATATTATTGTATTCCGTCTTATTCGAACTTTGAAGGTAATTTAATTACATTCTCATAATTTAAACTAAACACATATGTTCATCTTACATTCCGATAATCTCATATTACGTCTTACAAAATATTATATTACTCAAGGTGATCTCATATTCCGTGAACAAAATACATCCTTATTATAACTCTAACTCGTTATAATTTTACATATGATTTTAGAAATATATATATATATATATATATATATATATATATATATATATATATATATATATTATTGTACCTTGTTTTGTTTCAACTTCAATTTTGTCTTTATCAAATTTAATTATTTAGTTTACATTTGCATAAAAACAATCATTTTGGGGTTTTTTTTTTTTTAAAGAAAAATGATTTTTTGATTTTTGATTTTGAAAAAATTGCCTTCAGAAATTGTCATATTAATAAGTTTTTACCACAATTTCTAAAATTTCGCTTGTGGTTTTAAATCGGAGTTTCAATTAAAAGTATTTTTTGAATTAAAAGTATATATATGTTGATAACACCAAAAATAAAATCCAAATAAAATTTTGAGAATAATCATATCCCTCTCTCAATAAGTTGCAATTTTTTTTTTTTAACAGTGGTTATGTTGTAGATCATTGCAGACATACAAATTCATTTTTAATATATTAAAAGTTTATTTTTAATATACTGAAGGTTTATTTTTAATGTACTATTTAACATGAACATTTATCAACGGTCCACCTTGTAATGTGGATCATGATTCATAGTATAACTGGTCCAAATTTTATATGTTGCTTGAAATTGACAAAATAATTATTAAAAATATGAATGAAGGCCTGCAGATGATTTTAAAATCAATTCAAAACTTTTTTTTTTTTTTTTTTTTTTGTATTTTTGAGACGTTAGTTATTATAGAGTATAAATGATACTGTCAACCCTAAATCACGAAAGAGACAGTCCTTACTAAAATTAAAATTAAAGCTTCATTTGAAATTTGAATATTTTTAAATATACATACTGATTAAAACCATAAAAACCATATCATATCATAGCTTTAATTAATTACAATATCTTTGCTATGATAATATAAAAAACGCCGCCGTTTGCTACTTTTTCAGGTTTGATCAACCATTCAACCCTGCCGACAAACCATCACATGTTAAGCATGACATAAGCCATCAAGTTTGGTTTATGTTCCCATTATAATCACATGATATGATTAATTAATTAATTAATGTTCAACAAATCTTAAAATTATAATGAAATACAATGTAATATTTGTGAGAATTAATTTCATAAATGGTTCAGTGATTATATTATTAATACTGTTTTGTTTTTTCAATTTTTATTTTCAACTTTCAATTTTATTCTAAATCTAGTCCATTATTAAGAATTCATTTGGGAAGCACAAATTATGTATGAGGGATAAGTGTCAAATTCAGCAAATGTAGGCCGGTAATAAAAATGCAATAACCTAACAATAATTGAACGATGTATAATTAGTAATTACTTATTTAATGTTATTCAAATATATTGACCAACTAGAATGTAACTAAACCTAAACTTTTCATTTATATTCATAGTTGAAATTTGTGAAATGCTAAATTTTACATTTTTACCCCCATAATTAATACATCACAAACATATTTCCTAGTAAATAACCAAATTTGGAACATAACCAATAGTTAAAAAAAGGTGAAAGAGTCAAATAGGCCATCGAACTTTAGCTTAAAAGTTAATTAGGCCCCTAAACTTTTTAAATGTTCAATTACACCCATCAACAATTCATTTAGGTGCAATGAAGCCCAAAAACAAGTTAATGACCTGCTATCACAGGTCATTAGGGTTCAGGCCACCTTTCAGCGAATTTTCCGACAAAAAAAGGTGACCAGCAACCGACCCAGATTTGCCGAAAATTACGCCGGTCACTTCTTTTGTCGAAAATTTCGCCGGTCACCTTTTTTTTTTTTTTGCCGAAAAATTCACCGGAAGGTGGCCTGAACCCTAATGACCTGTGATAGCAGGTCATTAATTTGTTTTTGGGCTTCATTGCACTTAAATGAATTGTTGGTGGGTGTAATTGCACCTTTAAAAAGTTTAGGGGCCTAATTGACTTTTAAGCTAAAGTTCGAGGGCCTATTTGACCCTTTTCCCTTAAAAGACTAATCGTGATTGAATTAAAAGTCGAAACTA
>NW_017618908.1:5952500-5987500 GCF_001879475.1 Ipomoea nil
ATTACTTCATTGTGGTTATTTGTTGGCTAGAATCACAAGACGAATTTTACCCAAAATGTACTTTTGGGTAGCAATATAATTACGATCTTAGAGATAGTTATGTTTATTAGGATTACAAAGTGGGTTTCACTCATAGCACACTTTCGGGTAAGCACTGTGAGCTTAGAGATAGTAATGTGTTGGTGTTTTAGTTACTCTAATTATTATGATATATAGTATATAAATTAAATAGTCTAGCTTTAGCATTTATATATGGAAAATACTTTATGTACTCCCATTTTATACTCTAAACTTTTAGTCCCTTTCACATATTCTTGATGTAGGCACTTTTCTGTGGACCCATATGATGAAAATAATCAATCCTTGTTTGTCACATCTGGGAGTAGAATTTGTGAGTTCGTATAGTAGAACTTTTTATATATAGTCATTTGATCATGATCGAGTTTTTGTTAATAATAATATACGGAGTATTCTTTTTCGAGTGAGGAGAGTCTGTACGGGATAAACCCCGCTTTTATGTAATAGCTTGCAAATTATATATATAGGAAAGACAAATCACAAGGACGAAGCTGTACAACGAGTTCAACCAAGAAGATATTAACAAAAATTAAACTTGTAAATACGAGAATTGAGTTCCACCCACTCAGTCACTCATTTCAAGATAATAGTATATTTCATTCCTCTTATGATGAGACAAAAACAGTATCATGTTCCTCTTTATTTAAAATTAGGAGTTCAAATTCTGCTCATTTAAGTTTTAGTGGCCGGTGATGCTATATAATAATATTATTATACAGAAAAAGACATTTATTAAGTAAATGCATTGCATGTTATATATTACACTACTTCTGATCCATGTCTATCTATAAATAAATACCTTAATAATTAAACACTTCGATCAGCTAGTGGCTCCTCTCCACTATTCCACTTCACATCTCCCATAGATATGATGTTTATTAACCTCTGATCCCCCATTGTCGCATGATTCACAGAACCCTGTCATCAATTTCATCATACATATATATATGCACACAAATGGGTGTTTATCATTCTTGATTCCTTTCCCACTTTTCCCTCTCCCAATGCAATAATAAAGTTGGGCCTTTCCTTTCACTCCACACTGCATCTTCTTCTTCTTCTTCTTCCTCAAAGTGTGTGTGTTATCTTCTTGAATGAATTATTGAATACTGCTGCATTATTGTATTGGTAGTGTTTTTGAATGGGGAAGTTGAGGTTTGGTAGGGTGTTTGATAGTCTGTGTCTTAGTTCTGGGTCTTCTTGTTTCTGCGGCATCAACAGCTTTGGGAGTGGTCAAGATGGTGATCACTTTGAGAAAAGGCCACTCATGTTGGGTGACCACCCAAAAGATGGGCATGGGCATCAGCAGGCTGTTAGGTTGAAGGATGTCATTTCTGGACCTCCCACCTTGGCCTTTCAACTCAAGCCTAAGGTATGTGTGTGTCTAGCATAATATATTTTCAATTTGACACTACTTGAGAGCCTGGTGTGGGTGAATTCCGTCTTATGATTCTAGTCGATAACCATCAGTCAAGATTATTCATAGCTGATCAGGGGTTGAACTTGTATCATGTATATTAAGTCAAAAGTCTGACTATCTTGGCCGAGTTGTTCCTAACACTTGGCATAGTTGACTTGTTGGGTCTAACTTGTTGTAACTTTATGGTTACCAAGTCAAAAACATGATCAACTTGTCTGGGGTTGCTCCCAACACCTTAGTAAATCCTACCTTGTGGTCCATTAGTACTAAGTTGCTCTTCTATGTGGGAGGTGATAGGTTTGAGCCTCGGTCGAGGCGATTATGGTGACATCTGATGTAGTAGCTTGTAAATGTGGGTATCCCCTTCCCTTATAATAAAAAATCATAGCTGATTTGTTAGGGTCAAACTTGTAACGTTATGGTTACCTAGCTAATCAATATTCTGACAAACTTGACTGAGTTGTGCCAACATTACCTTCAATTACTTGCACATATAGATGGGTTCTCTTAGTTCTTTGGCTAAGTTAGTTTCTTGATTTTTCTCCTTTAATATATCTCATGAAAATTTGAATTTTAATGATAATGTAGATGGTGGTTCTAAGGGTCTCCATGCATTGCTATGGTTGTGCCAAGAAAGTGGAGAAACACATCTCCAAGATGGAAGGTATGTTAATTAATGTTAATAAAGACTACTATATAGTATTATATTGTACCACAACCTAATTAATTAAACAAGTACTTGTTTTGGAATAATTAATGATGTTTTATGTTATTGCAATAGGAGTGACTTCCTATCAAGTGGACTTGGAAACCAAAATGGTGGTTGTTGTGGGAGACATTGTTCCTTTTGAAGTGTTGGAGAGTGTTTCCAAAGTCAAAAATGCAGAGCTTTGGACTATCACTACTCAAGAAAATATGAAAGTTATTATATGAACTGAAGTTATGATATATCAACATAATCAAGTGATAAGAGAGGACATCGGCTATCTAGGATATTAAGAATACGGGTGTTATGGGATATATTTTAATATATATGGAAACCAATTAAGAATAGGGCATACCTACATAGATGATTTTTGTGCTATATCTATGAAATTTAGTATTTGTAAATCCCAGTGATCGATTATATCATATCTCTGTTCAAGGGAGCAAATTTCTTAGGATTTTTTTTTTTTTTTTTTTTTTTTTGGATATTTTAAAAAATATTTGTTTGTTGTCATTTATAAGGCCCAAGTCAAGGAAACTAAGATGATAATATTGGTATTCCAAACAGATTTCAGGCCCATTTTATGATATAGGGCAAATTATATTATGCACCACGGTGCATAATCGATTATGCACCGCGCGTCTTTTTTTTTTTTTTTTTTTAAATGAAAATAAACAGTGTTTGTTTCCGCCGTTTCGCACCCTTTTGCAAAAAGTAACTCTGTTATTCAGTGTCATTTTGTATACACTGCAGTTTCAGTTCAACACAACTACAGTTTCATTTTGATATAACTATAGTTTCATTCGATATTTATAGACTCAAATATGTGAAAATGTTATTTAATTTTATTTTATATACGCTATAGTTTCATTAAAACACAACTACATGATCATTTTGATATAATTACAGCTTCATTTTATACACACTGCAGTTTATATACACTCAAATATGTGAAATGTTATTCAGTTTCGTTTTATATACACTGCAGTTTCATTTTACTATAACTACAGTATCATTTTGATATAACTGCAGTGTCGGTTTAGATATACTGTAGTGTCAGTTGGTGTTTAATACACCAAACAAGCAGACTCCGTTAACTCTAACGGCGGGCCGTTTCTTTACTTAAATAAAACGACGTCGTTTTGATAGTGTCGGTTTAAACACACTGTAGTGTCTGGCGCGCGGTGCATAATCGATTATGCACCGCGGTGCATAATATAACGACCCATGATATAGGGCAAATTATGTTGTGGAACTGTGTCCATCTTGCAAGATGGACACGGTTTCAAAACTGTTCATAATTATGAATATATAATTCAAAATTTATGAATATATAAATCTATAATTATGAACATATAGTTCTGTAATTATGAATATAGAGATTCAGTAATTGTGAATATGAAGTTAAAAAATTATGAATATATAGTTTAATAATTATGAACATATAGTAATTATGAACATAAAATTATGTAATTGTGAATATAGAATTCAATAATTATGAATATGAAGTTCAAAAATTATAAATATATAACTTTAGTTTATTATTATGAACATATAGTTCAGTAATTATGAACATAGAACTGTGTCCACCTTACAAGGTGGACACTATTCAACCTTTTGGAAGAATAATATAAAAATAAACTCAAATCAATTTTCAATATAACTTCGTAATTAAACAGCAATGGGCCGGCAAGGCAGTGCGTCGCAAATTATTTTGTGGGCCCGGATCCAAATATTCACAATTTACCTTTTAAAAATTCAAAATTTGTATATTACGATATTATATGTAACGTATATGTAATTGACGGTCCACACAGCTGTATGGACCACGGTCCAAAATATTGTCAAAAAATAATGTACATTATGATTTAGAATAATATATATTATGAATTATAAAAATGTATATCTAGCTGGACCACGGTCCACGCAATAACTATTGTGTAATTGATTACCTCGTTGTGCGTGTTGTACACTCGGGCAAATTGTATTATAGTACCACGAGCTAGTTGGGTATCCCCTCTTTCGGGTAAAAAAAGAAAGAGTTCTATTATATACATGAACTTCTAATATTTACTCCCTTACATTTATTCTTTGATATGACAAGTAATGATAAGTTATCTTTATTCTGTGAATCTAAAAAATTTTAAAATTTTGAGTGAGGGAGTAGAAATAGTGATTATAACTTATTAGAGTTCAAGTTGTATTTTCTATAAAAAAAAAAAACAAAAAGTGAATATAAATACTTATATACTATTTTATAATTCTCAAATTTTAATAATGTGCAGTGATATTATAATAGTTACTAAGAATTCTTTAGCTTGATTAGTTGATTCTATGATAAATTGATAATACAATAATTTAAGAAAACTTACAATGCCGACATTAAATTTGCTGGCATGAAAATAACAATAGCATTGACATGTCGCAACATGTTGTCATGGCAATTGTGTTGTCAACTTTTGTTATTATTATTATTTTTTTGAAAAGGTAAAATCAATTCATTACATTATTTTTCAAAATATTCACAGTGGACAAAGGCGGTGTAGGTAGCCACTCACCATAACCTGGCTCTGAAACGCAGGGCCGTATTTTAAGTTTTGGTGGCCCTGTTCTGGTAAATAAATGTGGCCCTATCAAAATTGCAAGTTTCGAACCTTTGACCTCAAAGTTAAAATATAATAAACACACATTCTTACCATCTCTTCATAGAACTTTTTAAGTTTAATTGAAAAATTTTAATTTTAATTTCGAAACTAGCTAGATAAAAATTAAATATTGGACCTCTAAAATTTGGGGCCCCTCTAAAATTGGGGGCCCTGTGCGGTAGCCCAGCTTGCACAGCCTAAAATCCGGCCCTGCTGAAACGACCCCCCTAGCAACAGTATTAGCAGCTCGATTCGCAGATCGTTTAACAAACTTAAAACATATATCAGTAAAAGAACTAGCTATTTCCTTGACATCATCAATAACCAAACCTAAAGAAGAATGAAAATAAGTAGTTTTTATAAGCAAAAAAACCAAAAAAAAAAAAAAAAAAACAAAAAAAAAAACAAAAAACAAAAAACAAAAAACAAAAAACAAAACTTGTTGGGAATCAATTTCAACATCAAAATGATCAAGATTTAATCATTTTAACCAACTCAACGCTTCACGAATACTGAGAGCCTCGGTTTTCTTAGACGTGTAGACACCTTCCCACCGCACCCCCTTAGCAGCAAAGAATTCTCCATTAGAGTCTCTTATTACCAATGTTGAAAAAATCGCTAGAGGCGTCTGGGACCACCTAGGACGCCTAGACGGACGCCTAGGAAGCCAACCGTAATCGGCACCTACGATTTTTGCAACACTGCTTATTACCCAACCCAGACTCATACAGCCTCAATTTTGACAAATCGCCACATCTGTATTCAATTTGAATCTGCCATTGCATGATCTTTGTCTATCACGGCAATTTGATCACGTTGATTCACATTTGCCTTTCTCCAATTCTCTAAAAAAGAAAGAGATTTATCAATTATATTATCGATAGTAGTACACTGATTTTTAAACACCATCAAGTTCCGACAGTTCCATATATGATATACCCGAGTTTTTTGCACTTTTGGTCCCATGACTATAGTGGCACTATCAGAATTGATCCACGACTTTCAAACCTTGCAATTTTAGTCCACGACTATTGTTTTTTTGGCAAAAATGGTCCTTCCGACTACTTTTTCGTCAAAATTCCACCGGAGGAAAATTTCTTCCTTTTTAGGAGGGCTAAAATTGCTAAATTTGCCTAGTACAAAAAGTGCAGAATATGCTTTTATATAAAGTATATTGCAAACCTGGAGTATTCCTGTTGTTAACTTGTTATTGCAAGCGAAATGTCAAATTTAGCCCTCTTCAAAAATGAATAAATTTTTCTCCGGTGAAATTTTGACGGAAAAGTGGTCGGAAGGACCTTTTTTGCCAAAAAAACAATAGTCGTGAATTAAAATTGCAAGGTTTGAAAGTCGTGGATCAATTCTGATAGTGCCACTATAGTCGTGAGATCAAAAGTGCAAAAAACTCGGATATCTCCCAAAGTAACATTACCAACCTGCAACCATTATCATATCATACCCTGAAGACAAGCATTTTGAAAAAAACAAGTCTGCTAGCCCTCCCCCAAAAGGGCTCCCATAATTCCTACCCTATGCCAAATTGACTGTACCGTATGACATTCAACAAACAAATGCATCGCAGATTCCATCGCACTATTACGCATAAAACACTGAACTGAACAAAAAAACTTTTCCCAAATTTGGTAAGTGTAGGGCCTAATTGCAAAAAATTAAGGAATAAGGGTCAAATAGGCCATCGAACTGCACACAATAATGCAATTAGGCCACTAAACCTAAAAAATCTACAATTGAATCTCTAAACTAACCAATTTCATGCAATTAGTCCAATTTGTAAATTTTTTAGGTTTCTAGCAGGTCACCCATAATATAATTTTTTTTACAATTATTAATTATTTAAAATTAAAAAAAATAGATCGTCTCCATGGTCGGAGACGAAGAGTCCATTGCTGGAGACAAAGAGTCTCTTCGTCTCCGGCCATAGATACGAAGATAACTTCTTCGTCTCTGACCAGAGACGATCTGTTTTTTTTTTTTTTTTTTTTTTTAAATAATAATAGTTGATTAATGCAAAATAATTTTCTCAAAAAGCTGATCGAAAAAATACTTTTGAATTTTTATTGTTTTGGAACAATAAGCTGTTATAAAAAATTAATTAATTAAATACTTATATTGACTGTTTAACTAAGTCAAACAGCTAATAGTGATCAAATAAGCCAAAATTAAATGATAAGTGAGTAAATACCCAAAATGGTCCCTCGACTATAGCTAAATTCACAAATTGGTCCTCGACTTTTAATTTCAACCAATTAAGTCCTTAACTTTGCAATTTTAACATAATTTGGTCCTTTGTCTATTTGATCGTTTGTTGACTGCACTTTTTTAGGATATATATGTAATTTCATGGTCCATCATCGATTTTTAAGGTTCCGGTTGCATTTCTAGACCGCACTGTTACTTTTGAATCCACTGCGGGCGCTGCACCCCATGCCGGAGAGATTATAGTTTTTGATAGATAGATCGCCGAAGTCCCTGGAGTGGCTCTTCGAGAAAGCCGTGACTCCAAGCGATGTAGGCAAGCTGAACCGGCTCGGGATCCCCAAGCAGCAAGCGGAGAAGCACTTCCCCCTTTCCGAAACGACGTTGTCACCTCCAAGAGCGTTCTCTAAGCTGAACTGGCTCGTGATCCCCAAGCAGCAAACAGATAAACACTTCCCCCTCCGAAACAACGATGTCACCTCCAAGAGCGTTCTCTTGAGCTTTGCACGTGAAACTACATATATATCCTCAAAGATCGCGGTCAACAAACGGTCAAATAGATGGAGGACCAAATCGTGTCAAAATTACAAAGTTAAGGACTTAATTGGTTGAAATTGAAAATCGAAGATCAATTTGTGAATTTAGCTATAGTCGAAGGACCATTTTGAATATTTACTCATGATAAGTTAATTATGTTACCAAATAAGTTCAATGTCCTTTAAAAAAAAAAAGTTCAATATATTTCAACATTTTTTTCTCAAAATTAAATTAAACGATTGGTTGTGGGCTTCGGAGATTGTCCCGAACCCAGTCTTGCGGCCCACTTTATTCAATCGGGCTTGTCCCCATCACTCTCCCGCCGGAAAACTAATCCACAAACGGTATCCGAAGAAAAATCGCCGGAGAAAAACAGTCGAGAAATGCATCTCCGAAATCCACGGCGTCAACTTCTTCGCAAGCGCTCTTCTTAGCGAGTATTAATATCTTCTCCCTACAAATTTCGGTACACTTTTTCCTGTTTTTTAATTGATTTTTTTTTAACCTGTCGTACATAGATTATATTCGTGTTATCATGATTGACGTTAATCTTCATTGCTGCGCACTGTTGATTTTATGAACGCTCAAGTGTTGTTCTCAATGTTGTGGTAAAAAGCGTGACTTTTCATACATAGTCTCAAATCTCAATGTGGTTAGTTTGCCCAGAGTGCTTTAATTTGCCTTTATCTATGAATGTCCCATTAATCTCAAAGTGTGAGACTGTGAGGATGCCTCCCTTTTAAGGAAAGGGAAAAAGTATGGTGAGGTATATAGCATGTGGCTGCAATGAATATGTAACTAAATTATAACTCCTCCAATGATTGTGATTCTCTAATGTTCTTCTTCTTTAAGAAATATATGGTACTATGTAGAGCCAATCACTGTTCTTGGCTTCTTGACAGTCCCTATAGTTTGTACTAGCTAGTGGGATCATGATAAATGTGAATTTCTTTTGCTTGACTGCTAGTACTTTTTTTTGTTTAATCTACTATTTGGTTTGTCAATTTGGACAAAAAAGGAAGAATGGAAATGAGGTTTGTAGTATTTAATATGTCAAAATGGACAAAAAGGGAAGAGTGTAAATAAGAACATATCTATTATTTAATTTCTCAAAACGGACAATCAACGAAGAGTGAAAATAAGATTATGGTTTCAAAAAGTGTGCAGTTATTTGTGATGATTTTGTTTGCTTGTGTGACTGTTGTTGCTGGGAAGGAGGGGGTTGGGTGGGGTATTACTATAATTGGACCCCTTTTGCATTATCGTCTCTGCATATCTTTTGTAAACTTCTGAGAAGCATCTAGGCAACTATGCCCCCCTTCCTGTTAAACTTTCCTTCTGCAAAGTAGTTGTATACTTTAGGATTAGCAAATAACATGTAAAATGGTAGTCAGTGGCATTTGGAGTTGATAATTATTTCCATGCACTTTCTTTTTTCTTGGTTTTATTCATTGATCTTTAAATTTTCTCCTCTCCTTTTGCCTGTGCTAAGTCCTCTCTAACTTTGCTTATTTTAAAAAGGAAAAAAAATGTCCTCCCTGACTTCACTTTCTAAAAAGCAAAAGCCTAGTTCTTTACTAGCATATTTGTATTGTATGCCTTACTAAGAAATGTGATAACAAAATAATAGCAATAATGAAATAAAAGGACGGTCTTGATGTATCTATATGGAAATAAAATTGCCATGATGTCTGATTAGAGACTAGGAAAATTTAACAAGGGGACTAGGGGAGTTTCAAAATCAAGTTCATCAAACCAGAAAATTAAAGCAAGCATGTGTATGCATGGGTCTGTAGTGCATTGACTCAACACTTGGTAATTCATTGGTTTAATTGGGAGTTTCCAGAAATAATGTAACAAATTAAAATATGGGAATTTCCCACGAAATGTGGTTACGTATGAAGATAGAGAAAAGAGAATAAGGTAATGATTTAATGTACAACATGGTTAAACATAGTAGGGCCACCAGCCTAAAGGCATGGTGCTATGTGCTTGATGTTTTGGAGAATTAATGTACAAACCACGCTACTATCAATCTTGTCCCTTACTCTTGGTTTCTGTAGTCTTATAGAGATAGGGAAGCAATGTGGTAATTCAAGAAGAGCTAAGAAAATCTACCTTCGTAAAAAATTCATAAAAGTTCTTCTAGCTTAATTCCATGAAACTATATTGTTTCCTAACTTGTAAGAAACTTCTGCAAAATGTGATTAAGCTCTATACAGATTGGCTTGAGAAAAGTACAAGACAGAATGGAAGTAGCAATAGCTTGCAAGTTCTAAGCAAGAGTGAAGAGCTAGCAAAAGCAATAGAGGAAAATACTCTGGGTGCTAGAAGTGAACAGCCAAAGGGAACCTTCCTTGTATGTATACAAGTAGTTATAATAGTTTGGTGTATCTTTTGTTGTTGAGTTGAGAAACAAAAGCTTGAAGGACATTGAAGTCCTCTAGTTGGTGCCCTCGAGAATATTTGCCTCTCTCATATTTTGAAACCATTGCTAGTGTACTCTCCAAATGATTTGAATGTGTTTATAATATTTGGTCCAGACACTTGCAGAACTTTGTTTTGTCACTATGAAATAATGCTCAATATGCCAAGTAAAGAAGTTTGGAGGGTTAACACCATTTTCACTCATTTGTTAACCCCATCTTTCCTTGTAATTAACCTGCAGATGGCACAATGGACTTTAGAAATCAATTTATCTGAAGAGCAAAGATACACTGCTAGCATGTCCTGAGTGTAATGGTGTTTGTTGCCAAGCCATTGTGCTAATCTGGGTCTCTAATCACTTTAAAAATGCATTTTTTTTCCTACTTTCTTTTTTGAAGAAAAGCTAGTTTTATGACTTATGAATGTTATGATTAAGTGGGGTCCTTTTATTGGAGCCTGATGTCATTGAGGCCTCATCTTCCCTGGGGAAAAAAGCGGAAGAAGTTAAAAAAAAAAAATTAAAATTTTAAAAGATAGGAAGAAAAGGAGAAAACGGATATGAAGTTGCCATGAAATAGGGCATTATTGTATTGCTACACAATGCAATACAGAACTCTAGTTCTTTATGGAAGAAAAATGAGAAAAACTGAAAAAAGGATATGTAGTTTTTTAAAATTTACTTTCATTGGTTTGAGTTTCATAGAAAGTTACCAATGTCTTGGAATTGTTGGTTTCTGAAAAAAACTATGCACTTGCCCCATCATAAGGGGTTTCCACAATGCTTGCTTACTCATCAAATTCCATGCATGTCTTGTCATATTGCTTTTATAACTGTTCCTTCTTTGCTTTTTTGCTCTTGATATTGTCACTATTGGTAAAAAAACTATATTCAGAGTGATAGCCTTATAAGATTTATGTCGCGTTGTGGAAATCTTGTAGGCCATCACCCAGAAGAGAAGCTAAGCATTTTTGTTGGTGGACATTATTGTAACTGGAGGAAAGGATGGAGTTGCAGACTTGCAGTTGCGTCGTGGGAGAGACTTGTTTCCCACTTCAAAAGCTAAGCAGTAAGTTTTCTTTGGCGGAAATTGTTGCTCAAGTTCCATCTTTCTTCCCTCTCCAGATTCATTTTGTCGGGTACTGTTTATGTTTTAATGTTTTATCCTTTTCATTCTTGTCCATTGATGCATAAAACATGATTTTTTTCTCAAAATATTCTCAGGCAGCTAGCAGCCTAGCAATAGGGCAGTATTCCCATGAATAGATTCCTTTCTTACTTTGGTTTATGTGTTTTGGCAACTTGGCCAAATCTTTACCCTTTAGGGAGGGCTAAGGTTGAGTTTTCTAGATATGTATTTGATGAAAGTTGGGAATATGATATTAAAACATACTAGTTTATTGTACTAAGTTGTCTAAGTTTAGTTATTCAGATTGTACACTTGTACTACTAATAAGAAAAGAAAACTCTCACCCTGAACAAAGCTCAGTTGATTGACCAATCTAAAGTAAAGTTACTAGACTACATTGCTCGTAGTCCCAATGTACAATTACTATAAGAAACTCAAGACCGCTGAAATACATCTCGTGATTTACTTCTTCACCAAAACTCTAGACAAAAGTAGGTACAAATTTTCGGATTTAGTGATGCACTTGTTTGTTTGATTAAGATAAAGTGATAAACTAAATATCAACCATTTAGATCCAATTAGCATATTCGATTGAGCCCAATATTGTTATTTATTGTCACTACCTCCCCGTGTCAAGATTGGGTAATTTGCGCACTTGCTGCCTTCCTTGGATGTGGTAGCCGTTTCTCAGGCTCCCTCTCCGGAATCGAACCCTAATTCTCCGTCATCCATGGAGGGATACCTCGCATAGCTAGTTAGTAGACTGAGGTCTCGTTCGTTAATGGAATTAACCAGACAAATCACTCCACCAACTAAGAACGGCCATGCACCACCACTCATAGAATCTCGAAAGAGCTCTCAGTCGGTCAATCCTTACTATGGCCCTGTTTGGTAAAATATTAGCCTATCAGCCAATTTTGACTTATTTGACTACTATTAATTGTTTGATTTGGTTAAAAAAATCAACTCCAAAATGCTAAAATTCAAAAAGCTGCTCAAAGCAGCCTTTTCAATTAACTTTTTGACAAAAAAAATTATACCAAACAGCTATCAGCTAACACGTAATTTACCAAACACCTTTCTACAATCAACTAATATTATCAATTAGTTATACCGTCTAATTAATCCAATCAACTAACAGTCATTTACCAAATTCCTTTTCATGTTTTGGGTATAGTCAGTGGAGTTTGCTCACCTCTTGGGCTGTGTTATAATGGTTGATTAGGAATGTGAGATATTGTTCTTGGAATAATATCTTTTAGTGACAAAAGGGTGTGAATTTGTTTATGAATCTAAACAGTACATTCACTACCCAAAAAAAAAAAAAAAAAAAGTGATGATAGGACCATTAAAGAATAAAAAAAAGGGCCAAAAAGGGTAACATAGCTAGAGTGCAGCTTCATTTTCAGGTACCCAATTACTCACTCTCTACATAGTAAAATGTGCTTAGGAATGGCATCAATTCTCCACCATACACTAATCTTTCACATTTTGGGATGTCATTTCACCAATAAAAACCCATACAACAATAATTATGCCCATAATTCCACAACTAATATCAACTTTTGTCATTAACCAAATATCCAATGGGACCAATGAAAGTGCTACAACAGTGTGGGTATAGTTCCAACCTCATCCATGTTTAGTCATGGGGCAACTTGGTCTAAAGATTCTTTGGAAATTATATATTGAAAAAATAATGAATATTCTATATTATTATTTTACAACTTTTAGCTGGTGCTCATCATATTCTTTGTAGTGACACCCATTACAAAAATCCAAGCTTAATTGAATTGCTCAACACCAATTTAATATAGTATATACTACCAATAATGTATTGTAATTATTTCTATCTTTTGCTAAGGATTAAATTTTGTATGGTTGATAAAGTCAACTTTCTTTTTTATGATCAAAATGTTTTCTAAACTACTAATGTGCTATACCCTAACGCTTGGTTTTAGTTCAGTTAATATCGAAGACTAATCAAGTTTTATGTTTTTAGAAATTAAAATTTGTATATCATTAGAATAGTTGTTCTTGTGAAAAATAAGAATAAATCTCATTCATCCATGAAAAAAAAAAAATCGATAAAGATTTTGACTTTAAAAAAAAGTAGTGGATTTATGTAAATGTGTAGAAGTTTGAATGAATAAATCATGAGTATTCACCTAGGATAATGTTATGTGTTGGACTTCTGGATCTTAAAAATATGCATGTTTAGTAAGGCCAAATTGATATAGGTTTGGACTAAAATGTGGATTCTCACAAAATGATGCGAGTTTATCTCAAACTTATGCATGACACATTTTTTAAAAACTCTTGCAAATTTTACAAAACAATACACTTAATGTTATTTTTCTTCCCGATAGTGCAATGAAAGTTATACATATTTATAAATATATTATCGCAATTTTTTTTTATTTATTTAAATATTTTTTTTGTTCAAAGTTTTGTAACAAAAGAACAAGATTTATTCTTATTTCTCACATGAAAATCTATTCTCATTTTATTTTGATTCTATGTATATATGTGTAGTTTTATACTTTTACTGTAAGCTTAAGCTTTAAGTTGAGATTAAAAAAATACATCATTTAATTTAGTACGTGACAAAATAATATTTTCATGTATTGTTTAACCGATCAAAAAAAGAATTGATAATGAAGTAAACCTGAACCAATCAGCTTCTAAACATTACTCGTCTCCAAATATAACACTATTAATTTTTTTCTTCACAAATAAAGATTCATTACTTGGATACGAAAATATTATTTTCTTTTTTCATGTAGCTAGTAAGTAAGGCATCAAATTTTTTTTTTTTTTTTGAATGCTATCGACTCAATGCATCAAAGTTAAATAGCTAGTAAAATTAGTGGTTAAAGTCTAAATATTTATACAAAGGGATCCAATCCCAAACAAAAAAAAAAAAAAAGAAATTACAGAAGTGAAAAATCGTCAGACAGTCTATATCCACGCGCAACAAAGACGCGTGAGACTCACGAGCAAGTCACGGAGCAGACAAGTGCGCGCTGTACTTTAAACGCCAGGCATCAACCACTGCGGTTTTCCTAACTGCTCCCCATATTCCACGCGCCGTGTGGACGCGTGACCATGCGCCCAGTAAGCGTGCAAGATTTCAGAGTACAACCAAGAAAAGCCTCCAACCTGCAAACATCACATAGGTGGAGCTTTCGTTTCTTACCATTTTTTTTTTTCTTTCTTTCTCTTCTTCTCTGCATTCATCATTAACCAACGAACAAAACCCACCGCTCTCTTCGTTTTCTCTCCTCCCTGAAAACCCTAATTTTCTCTCCCCCGGTTTTTGTCTCTCCTCGTCTCGCAGGTATTTTCTCGTCTGTGTTGCTTTGACGTCATGTATCGTGTGTATACCGTGGCTAATATATCGACATTTATACGCAGAATGTCTTTAGTTTCAGATCTGCTGCTGGGATTTTTGTATCTTGATGTTTTGTTGGGTATATTGTGATAAAGTTTGGATTTTTACGTAGGTAGAATATGCACCTCGTAGTTATGGAGGTGTCCTTGATTGTGATGATTGGAGTACGGAGTTTGTTGTGTGTGCTTTGCTTGGGTTGTTCATGGAATTTGGATAGGAAATTGTAGAATGTGGGGGTTGCTCTAAATGCCAAATGTGGGTCTATGGGTCTGTGCTGCTGTCTTTTGGTCTTTTCTTGTAGGTTTCTATACTTTACAGTTGGTTGGTTCATTGAATTTTCCAGCTTGAAGCCAAGTGTCATTCCTGATTGGTTTAACTGGTATATAACCAGTGCATGTAGGGATGAATGTATTTGTGTTGATATGTTCTACCTATTACCTTGGGATGGGGGTCTTTTTCTCTTTGGAGGGAATTTTTAGTGTTTGTTTGTTTGTTTTAGCCAATTAGCAAGTAGTTTGGCAATTTTGCTGAATCTCTGTGCAATTTTTTGTTTTATTTTATTTTATCTTTTTTTGGTGAACATGAGCCTTTTGTAGTTACAGGCAGAAAAACCGGGGGGATGGGGGAGGGGGGCATGAAGAAATTCCAAATTTGTAGCAGTTGTTGTTAATGTGTTGAAACAGGTTGCTCCAAATAAAGTTCCATCTTCACTAGTCATGTTGTTTGGAGCTGGGCATTGGATTCAGATATAGCGGAATGCGTCTGACACAATTGAATCAAAATTTAACCATAACTTAAATTTAGACTTTTTACATCAAATCTAACTTTATTATTTTTAATGTCTTTTGGAAATTCATTTGAGGTGCCATTGTGGGACATGGCCACATGTCTCTCTCATTCAATTCATATAAGCTCAATGCAAAATAACTTTAATCTCCTAGTAAGAGTCTGGAAAAAAGCATCTTTATCATTCTACTTCATATTTGTTATTCCTATTTACACCAGTTCTGCATTATATATGTTATTGGAGGTGATTTTATTGAAATGTTATGGTTTCACTTGATATAAAATGTATGCATTACTTGAAACTTCACAATTTGAAATTATGGCAATTGTATTGTATTGAATTATATTATCAAACAGACAAACACTCAAACTTGATGATCACATTGTATGGGAAATCTTTTGCTATTAGTGCAAACTGTTTGAAAATTTCAAATAAGTGGCATAGTAAGTATTTATGTCTATACATTGAGCTACCCAATTTGCAAATATAATGATATGCTGCATAAACATTTGACTTTTGCAGGGAGGGTTTGATTGGCATTTTTAGCTGCTTTTCTCAACATGGATCTGGAAGATAGGTTTCTTGTTAAAGGTGAGATATTCCCTCATATTCTTGTAGTTTGGAAGTTATATACGTTTCTCTTGATTTGGCATTGGTAGTATCCCCTGCTTTCTGAACTATAACCTTAAAAATTGAAGAAAAAAAAACTACTTTTCTGATTATGGATTTCCTTGAGCCACATTATATATGCATTTTGGCCCCTGATAAAATTTGTGTTTGGGTTGTCTAGGTTCCTCCTTAATGTCCTTATGACTTATGAGGAACTTGTGGCTTTTGAGTTTGATATATTGCTTTTTCTTGAAAAGAAAAAAAAAATCATATACATTCTTCTTTCTGCCTTTTCTCCAATTATTTTCCCTTCTTTGTTATGGCAGGATTCCTTGACCAATCTTAGCCTGGGCTTACTAGTACTGCTAATGTGCTTACTTTGCCACGGGAAGGTGGGAACCAAGACTCTTGGCTCCTATTCTGTTGCCTCCCTTGTTTCATAATTTTTTCAACCATAAACTTGAAGAAAATTTGTTTATTTTTTAAAAATATTAAATTTGCTTAAATTGTCAGTGAGAATTGATCTTTGTGTTTTTGACATAAAACTAGGACCAGGAAGATTTCTTCCTCTCTCAGCCAATACTACTATACTAGCTTGAAATGGTGCTTCTCAAGCTCCTTTTATTTTATTTTTTGGTGTGCTGATGGGGGGATCCCTAATATAGGTTATGATGGCCATGCAAAGTTTTTCTTAGAGTGTCTGCTAGGCAGTCTTTACGTATGTGTAAAATGATAAATTTCAAGGTTTATCCATGGGTGATAAAGAAGTGTTTGAATGTAAGACTTGATAAATTTCATTTTTAACGCTAGACCAAACTCCTTTTCTTTTCTCCGTACTTGGAAGTGTTTCAAATAGCGTTTTGCTTTCTTAACTGTTGTTTTATGTTCTTAATTATCCATTCTTTTTTATTACTTGTAATACAAGGTTAGCCTATGCCTTCCTTGAAAGTTTAAATATATCAGAATATTTCTCATATACAAATATAAGCTTTCATGACCTTCATCCCCATTATAGTTTGAGTTTCTTTGAAATGATTAATTATCAAACCTTTAAAGCCATGTAAAGGCAAATATTACCTCTTAAACCAGAATGCAGGATCATAGTTTAAGAGTTTCCTTTATAAAGTTGAAGCAGGTGCAGTAGTTTTCATAGGCTTGAATTGATTAAGAAAGCTGTTGATTACATTAATCTTGGGATGGTGAAGTTTTAACTGCTCATTAATTTTGTTTGTAAAGGTGGAGAAAAGATATAAATTGCCAAACGAGTGATGGCACTCATGCTCCATATCTCTTTTAGCGAAATAATCCGAGGACACTTGTTTCATGTGAAATGCATTTAACATAGTTTATCCTCATCTGCTTTATTTGGAGGTTTGCAATGTGAATGCTCCCAAACGTATGTTTTGAGTTCAAATTTTGAGGATCACATCTATTTTATCTTAGCCTCTTAGATGTAAACATAACTAAGAGAAAAAAGATGGCTGCCATAAATTTTGAGATTTATTGAATTGATTTCCTAGTACTGCTTTAGTTATTGGACTATTGACTTTAGAAATGTACTGGGAGTGTTTTCTTGTATGCAATAAATGCAAAAAATTAGTGGCAGTGATTACCTTTTACTCCCTCTGTCCCATTTTATCTGTCCTACTTACTATTCATTGGTCAAACCAACTCTTTCTTGTTTCTTTATTTTCTTTAGTATTTTTTTCTTATTTTGAAATTTGATTTTTTGTGTTTAATAGTACTTTTAGTGTAGTTTCTAAATATGTAAATTTTGTATACTAATACTGAACTTAATATTATGAAAAATTGAATTAAAAATAACTTTTGTCAAGCCTCATTAACCGAACCAGACACATAAAATGGGACGGAGGGAGTATTTTGTTGAGGTTATTTGATCATACCTTTACCCCTTTAGGCTTTGGTAGATCACATTTTGTAGTAATTCAGCCCGGTATGTTATCTGCATACAATTTAGTGCATCCAAGTTTATAAGGATTTATGTCCTTAACACAAAGCTGAAAGGTTGTAAGCATTATTTTACAGTACATTATATAAGACAAGTACTACAAAGTTGTTTTCTGTGAACCTCTAGGGCCATTGGTATTTCTATATCTGTCGCTATTTGTTCTGATTTAGGTTTGGACAATCTACTTGTATTCATTATTCTCAGTTAATCCTCTTTGGGCCTGCCATTTAGATCATAAGCACAGTTTTTAACTTTTTTTATAAACCCTAATGTGTGGCCAAAGTTTTTGCTATGCCATCTTGTGATTACAAAACCTCTTATCGATTGCGCAATTTACAATGTTGCTGTCAACACTTGTATGTTCGCTTTGTGTCTGGATCTATTTAATGTATAGCCTACTACAGAGATCTTATGCTTGGATCAAGATGTTGGATTCAACGATTCAAAATCTGTTGTTCTTCAACTCTTTTGGGATCATCAAATTTTAGAGAAAGTACCTTTGAGAGTTTAGTGAATTCATCTATATCAGGTAATTCTGTTCTGAGGCGTTTCCACTTTGAAAGAGTATACTAAATGAAATAGCAGCTTATGTATTAAGCTTTCTGAATCGAAAGAAGTGCTTGCTGGTTTCACTTTAATTATCACAACCCCCTTAAGCTTCGTACTTGTTTTTGTGTTATTTTTGTTATTAAAAATTGTATCTTTGCTCGTCATTTCCTGATTATTAAGTGATTCCATATGTTATTTTATTTTCCATCCCCTTTTGTCTAATTTTGGTGGTCACTTTTCACTTCTCAGTAGCCAACATAAATTAACTTCTAGAAGAAGTATTTTAAAATTTATGTTTTTGATTATTTAGGCAAATAGAACTTTGTGTTAGCCGGTAGGAAAACCTAATCTTTGGTTATAATTTTTCCGTTGTAGAATTTCTGAAAATAATTCAGACTTATATCTCTAATCCAAATCTTCGGCTTTGGTGGGGACTCTTGCATGTATGTATTTCAGAAAATATTTCCCCATCTCACTTTAAGTGAGGCACAACTGGAAGCTCCACTATTTGCTTTATTTTTCTCTTTTAAATCTTGTTTAACCCTTTTTTTCATCAATCATTCGTTTACGCACTTTATGCAGAAAAAAAGAAATAAATGAGTTGGCCAAAGGAATACTTTAGGAAGTGATGTAACATACTTTTGTTTGGATCTTGCACCACTTATTAACTATTCACAGAATCTGATTTTGGGTGCCAACAAGTTGTACAAATATTCTGCATGTGATGTGAAAATTCCATTGCATATCAGAACATTATCTTCAATGAAATTGCTATAAATAGGTGGTATGGAATACACTTTGATATCCAAGACTATCTGTGACATCTTTTATTTCGGTTTCAGGTATTCAAAGTCTTTCTTCCAGTGTCCAGAGCACTCCAGAGAAAAATGGAAATTCAGATGATTCATCCAGAAGTCCAGATTCACTCCAAAAATCCCTGAACTCCACTATAGTGAAAGATCTTTCTCATCTAAGCTTCAATAAGGAAAAGAAGAAATTGGCTTCATCAACGTTCAAAATGATCGAGCATCCAGCAAAGGCAAGCAAGAAAATGTTGAAGGGTCAGGAGCTAAAAAGGCCGTCTTCTAGCCCCAGAGATCATCATCCTTCAAGAAAGCAGCAAAGGAAGGGCGAAAATCCTGTCCGAATACCTCCAGCCGCTGGCAATTGTGCAGATGTTAAATGTTCAAATTCATGGATCTGTAAAAACTCTGCTTGCCGAGCAACTATTTCAATGGATGACACATTCTGTAAGAGATGCTCGTGCTGCATCTGCCACTTGTTCGATGATAACAAGGACCCAAGTCTTTGGTTGGAATGCACATCAGAGTCTGGTCAAGGAGAATCCTGTGGCTTAACTTGCCATATTGAGTGTGCTCTCCAGCGAGGAAAGGTAGGGGTTGTTGAGCTTGGACAACTTATGCAGCTGGATGGGAGCTACTGCTGTGCTTCGTGTGGCAAAGTTTCAGGAATACTAAGGTAAATCCTTTACCTACAACCAGCTTGGTTGGCGTGAGTGGCCGGTGCACTACTGCACTCTCATCCCTTAAGAAAGGTCGGGAGTTCGAGCCCCTTCTCATATGGAAAACCAATCTGGCCAGCACTTTGCCTCTTAATTGGGCTGGCCCGGTGCGAATGGGGATTAGTCTGAGAAGGTACCTCCTACAGTTAGGGCCTGCTCAGGACACCTCATGGCCTGACAAAAAAAAAGATCCTTTACCTACAATCACTTTTCAACACCTGTGTCCTGTTTTCTCCCCTGCTGTCCACCTCTCCTCCTTCAACCCATAGGCAAACCAGGAAAAACTTCTGGGCACAATGACACATGACTACATGAATCTTCATTGTGTCCTGTGAACCTCTGCACTAAAGAGGGGATGGGGGATGAATGGGGCTGTATACACTACTCTTCCCCGGAAGAATAATATTTGACTGCAATACTCTCTTTTCTCATATAACTTTGCCCCTCTAGAATTGATTTTTGTAAGATTGATTGTGCAAGTTATTCCTTTTCTTCATATGGTGATGGCCAGAAACTGATGCCCAATTATTAGTACATGGGTTTAAATTGAATTGTTTGGCATCGTGTGTTGAATGTTGGAATTCTAGCTTTTTTGTTTTTAGCTGGTTTTGAGTCCTTTTCCTGTTATTACCGAATTTCTGCAGATACTGGAAGAAACAACTTAGCATAGCAAAAGATGCTCGTCGTGTTGATATCCTGTGTTACAGAATATACTTGAGTTACAGACTCCTAGATGGAACTTCCAGATTTAAAGAACTACATGAAATCATTATAGAAGCCAAAGCCAAATTGGAAACGGAGGTGGGTCCGTTGGGCGGAGTTTCAGCAAATATGGCTCGAGGCATTGTTAGCAGGCTTTCTGTTGCGGGTGATGTGCAGTCTCTCTGCTCTCGTGCTATTGAGAAAGCCGATGAATGGCTTGACACAAAGTCGAGCGTTGTCCCTAATTGCAGAGGTACTAGAGATTTTCTATATTATGATATACAACAATGTTGAAAAAATCGCTAGGCACCCTCTAGGCGCCTGGGGACCGCCTAGAGCTCCTAGGAGGCCGACCACCTAGCGCTAATTGGCGCCTAGGCGCGATTTTTGCAACACTGATATACAATGAATTACCGTGAAGACCATTTTTCATTGTCTTTTTGTTTTTTTTGCACTTTTTCTAGAGGGTTCACTGCCAGCAGCCTGCAAATTCCTTTTTGAGGAAGTGACGTCTTCTTCAGTGGTGATTGTATTGATAGAGCTGTCGAGTTCATCATCGGAACGTGTCCAAGGCTACAAGCTTTGGTACTGTCGGGCTAGGGAAGATACTCACGCAAAAGAGCCCGTTTGTGTCTTTCCCAGGAATCAGCGAAGGGTTTTGATATCGAATTTGAAGCCTTGCACGGAATACTCCTTCAGGATTGTCTCCTACACGGATTCCAGCGACTTGGGACATTCCGAGGCTAAATGCTTTACAAAGAGCGTCGAGATAATTCACAGAAATTTGAGCTCGATAGCTGGAAATCATGGGAAGGATAGCCTAGATACTGGAAGTGGAAAGGAAGACGACCACGAGGCTACAACGAGAATTGAGTCGGATTCTGGGTTTAAGGTTCGAGATCTTGGGAAGATCTTAAGACTGGCGTGGGCTCAACAGCAAGGCTGTTTAGATGGGTTCTGTGGAGTAGAAATACGAAAGTGCTGTGAAGCGTGTAATATAGTCAAACCCGAGAGTGTACAACAAGACCACCATAAACCCTCTGCATCTCGCCAGCTCGACTTAAACGTGGCTTCAGTTCCCGATTTGAACGAAGAGTTAATCCTTCCCATCGATTCCTCTCGAGACGAAGATAACGACGAGTGCACTCTGAGGCAAACGGTCGAGGCAGACGATGCCGTCTCCCACGACAATCTATGCAACAATGGAAGCGGTGACTCCCAAAACTGGATCCATCCACAGACCGGAGAAGCAACAGCCGTCGACTCTAAGGTGGCAGCGTCTCGAAAGAGAGCCGCTAGCAACTACGCTGACCCACACGACTCCGACAGCACTCTCATGAACGGATCGCCTATCCAACTCCACAACGCTTCGGGGTGCTTGGATGACACCTTCGAATACTGTGTGAAGATCATTCGCTGGCTCGAATGCGAGGGCCACATCAACAAGGACTTCAGATTACAACTGCTCACCTGGTTTAGCCTGAGATCAACGGAACAGGAACGCAGGGTGGTTAGTACGTTTATACAAACACTAATTGACGATCCAAGTAGCTTAGCCGGACAACTGGTTGATTCGTTTTCTGACATCGTATCTTCTAAGAGGCCTCGCAATGGGTTTTGCAGTATGCTTTGGCATTAAGGTTGGAGAAACAGCTACTTAATTTAACCCTGATTTTGATCATATCATCTCAGATTGATTCCATTGCTCATTCTCTGTACAGGCAAACATTTAATTTTTTGTCAAGTTGCTAGTTGAAGTAATTCATTGGTATAGTGGACAAGCCTGTGCCTGTCCAGCTAAAAAACATTCTGGGTATTTGTGTAGGCAGATCTTCTATGACTTCCTCACTGAGGGAAAAGAGTTCAGATTCAAGAAAAAACTTACATTGTAGAAAACAATTTTTCTTGTTTTTAGAGGCAGCATTTATTGGCTCAGCCAAAACTAATATTACTTTGTGCATTTGGCAAGACAATACTTGAATTTATGTTATAAATCTTTGGAAGTCTTATGTTTATTCTCTGCATTTGCAATTCTTCCTGGATCCTGCTTTTTTGTAGTTGTGTAATTCCTAATTCTTGTCTACAAAAAGTAAAATTTTCTTGACCCGATGGTCCCACATCTTAGCGTGATTGGATAGTGGGGGTAATTATAGTGACTTAACCGTCCATTGGTTGTGTAATTCTGTTTCTATAATTGAATGAAGCTTCAAATATCTAAAGAAATATTAAGTAAAGAAAAACTCACAAAATAACATCTAAAATACTTAAAATTGATATTTTATTATCATTTACCATTCATACACACAAGAATTTCTTGTCCCCCTTTTATAATCATTTACTATTCCTATCCTGACCGGCCGGTGACACCACTTACTCAGGTTAATCTCCATTTGAAGTAGAAGTAGAGTCTAGAAATTATGGATATAGATTCGTGCGCACCATGCAAGGTAGGCACGCGCTCACAGCATCTAGAAATTATGGATATAGATGGACACGTGCTCAGCATAACAATTGGGTTTTCCATACGAAAGGGGGTTTGAACTCTTGTCCTCTCATCCTCTCATAATCATAAGAGATAAGAGTGCTCGACCACTCACGCCAACCAAGCTGATTTCCTTATTCAGACTCATTGTATCCTTATAAATACATCTCTTCATCATGTACTTTATATCATCAATGGATTGATCAATAATACCAAACGATCCATGGTTACAAACCCTACCAAAAAAAAAAAACCACCGTCGGCCAGTGACACAACCTCCTCTTCTCTCATCCTTCGATATTGTCTATCCAACCACAACCCTGATAAATACCGCTCATCATCTCAATAGATAAGTTGAAGGCACATTTCTGTGTCCGACTTCATTTATTAAGGCTCCGGATGAGTGTCCCGTTGTACCCATACTCTGGATGAGTGTTCCGTTGTAGTTGCACTTCAGGTGAGCGCTCCGTTATAGTTGCGCTCCGGATGAGTTTCCGTTGTAGCTGCGCTCCCGATGAGTGTTCTGTTAAAGTCAATCCTACAATCGAAAATTTGGTCGGTCAGGATTCTTTTATTTTATTCGTGATAAAGTAGCATTAAAGGAATTACAAGAAAACTACATCTCTACAAAAAGACCAACTGGCAAGCATCTTCACCAAATTACCCACGGCAAGGCTAAATGATCTTAAGGGACAAACTCAAAGTTCTTTATTATAGGGAATATTAAGGGACAAACTCAAACTCTTTGTATTTTTTTTTTTTTCAATTATGGTGGTCGTTGGCTCATTGCTATATGCAACCGCCACCCTTTTTTTACTCCGAGGCTCAAACTTCAAACCTCCCACATAAGGAATCAATTGAATACCAATGGACCACAAGCCACTTGGTGAGTATTTTTGTTTTTGTTTTGTTTTTTTGTTTTTTTTTTTTTATTTTTTTTTTTTTGTTTTTTTTTTTTAATTACATGAGTTTTTTCTTTATTATTTTTAATTTTATTTTTTGTTTAAAAAAATAAATATGCAACTTCATTTTTTAAATTTAATATACTCCGTATAATTTTAATAATATATTTTATTTGAATTGAAATTTTATAATTATAAATTTATTTTAATTTTTACATGTTTAATTTAAATATAATAAAAATAATAATTGTAATTATAATTTTTATAATGAATAAATAAAGAAATAATTATATATCAGTATGTTGGTTTTGTGTAGATGGAGTTGTATAATATTGCACTATTCCTTGTATACTAACTAGGTGGTGATCAGCTATCTCAGATGACAACATATATAGTTAAGCATCTGATATGATTATAAAACTTTTGAAAGAAACTTTAATAATATTCAAGATGTTGATGATCCACAACAAACAAAGAATTACTTTTTCCAATACAAGATTAAAGAAACATTTTACATAAAACAAAGCAACCTTGAGAAGGTCATCAGATCATCATTATTTTTTGTTGCTTATTTTATTTATTACTTCAGTTGTGTGGTTCATGGCTGTCTAACTGGCCATCTTAATTTAACCAGGTCTTTACACATTCACTTAATTAAATGCATAATACTTCTTAATTTAGGCAATGGATTTTAGAGGGATTTCCATGGAGGAATGTAAACCCTATGACCATAGTAGTAGAATTGATATATATGGTGAGGCCATGTTTAATTAGAGTTTAGACCTGATTGAAAATCAAAACTTAGTACAAGACTACAAGTTTCTGTGCATTGATGATGGCTTGTCCAAATGGCTAAGTGAAATAAAATTAGGGGTTTGAGTTTTACCGAATTTGAAAGTAATTTTATGTGAAGTAGTATTTCTAGATTTTATGTTGGTGGTGGTAGTGGTTGCGGTGGTGGTGTGGCGGCGGCGGCAGTAGTGGTGGTGATGGTGGTAGTGAGGTGGTGGTGGTATGATGTTGAAGATGTTGGTGGTGGTGTGATGTTGGTGTAAAAGTTGGAAAATGACTTCCCCCAAAAAAGGGGAAGTCTTTTTCTCCAAAATAAGCCTATTTTCCAAAGTCAACGGAAAATGATTTCCGTTGACTTGATTTTCCAGGCACATCCAAACAATGGAAACTTGGAAAATGATTTCCAGAACTCATTTTCCAGGTTTCCAAACACACCCTAAGTGGAAAAGTACTTGAATTGTTAGAGCATGAGGAGGGGTTCAAACACACACATATGCAGCAACACTCTTGAAAAAAAAAATCCTGACAGGCTCAACCAAGATTCTACTGAATTAAACTCGTTTTGTGAGATGTTGAAACCAATTAATATAATATCCCAAAAAAATTATATATTCAAGGTTGTTTTTTTTTTTGAAGGTTGTTATTCTTATTTGAGTTAATTCCAGTCGGGGTCTCTTGTTTTTTGTAATAATTCTAAATTTAGTCTCAAATTATCGTTTTTGTTTTATCCCCAAACTATCATATTTTGAACACTTTTGGTATTTTAGATGACTTTTCCGGTTTACCCTATTTTAGGCAAATGTATTTTCGTCTCTTCAATTCCTTTTTTAATTATTTTCCAATGAGTTAATTCTAGCGAAGGTCCCTTGTCTTTGGTGGCGATTCTAAATTTAGTCACAAACAATCGTATTTGTCATTTAACACTCAAGGCTGTCATATTCTGGACACTTTTGGTCCTTCCGATGATTTTTTTTTTCTGGTGGAACCCTATTTCAGGAAAAAGTATTTTGGTTCTTCTTCTTCTTGGCGACCGGGTGGCGACATCCTAAGCTTTCAAACTAAGTTGCAAAATGATTCTCCCGCACCAAGAGGTCCTCACGTACTTGGTATCGTCATTGATGAAGGACGATTTGGGGTCGAGTTGAAGGAGATGGTGCAATCCACGGTTGAAGAGACGAAAATCGAAAGAAAAAACCCGGTGCAGAAAACCAAAAAAAAAAATTGAAAATATAAAAATCTCCTTATCTAAAATAAGATTTCACTAGAAAAAGTCATCAAAATGACCATAAATGTCCAAAATATGATAATATGGGTTGTTAAATGGCAAAAATAATTATATGAGACTAAATTTAAAATTTCTACCAAAGACAAAGACCAATTAACTCATTGGAAAAAAAAAAATTCACCAAAAAAAATCGGAAGAATCAAAAGTGTTCAAATTATAATAGTTTAAGCTATGTTAAATAACAAAAATAACAATCTTGAACTGAATTTAAAATTGTCACTAAAACAAAGGACCTCCGCTAAAACTAACTCTTCTTATTTCTTCTTCTCAAAAGGTTGAGTCCCCAACCCCGGCCTGACAAAGTATCTGGGAGGATGAAAATCATGATATGTAACTCAACTGAGCCACAGAGGTTAGACCTTTGCTCACTGCACACAAGAAGTCCCTTCACTTTAAGAGATTACTCCCACGCTGTAGCTGGTGAGACTTGATCTTTGGTCATTCTTTCCAAATTTCACCTATAAGAGCGGACAACTCTTCTTATTTCTTTAAAGTATGGTAGTTGAACTTATCTTTTAGCCTTTAAATTCTAGGCATAAATTGAATGATGTAAGGCTTTATAAATTTAATTGACTTTAATACACAACCAACAATCAGTTGAAAGAAGATACAACTTGGGTGGACCACCTCCACGAGACCTTGCTAGCGTTTTGTTGTTATCCTTTTGTAGGCAGTAACTATCACCATTTATTGTCATAACAGCATTGAAATCTGCATTTGATCTTCTAGAAAGCATATGTAACAAGCAATTCAGAGATTCAAAAATTAGTTTGATAATTATAAAATTTTAAAGTTTAATTTTTTGTAAGAAATGTCTATTAGTTTTCTTGGTTTGAACTAGTCAATTATGATTAACTTAGCTTGATTTATCTTTATTGATCATTTATTGACTAAAATCATAAGTCGAGTTTCACCTAAGAACACTTTCAGGTAGCTTAAATCAAACATATGCTACTACCAAGACTATGTGATCATTTGGAAGGTTGTGAGTTCGAGCCTCAACGGAGGCGTTATTGGCTCTTTGTGTTTCAGTAGGTTGAGAAAATATATGAACAGATACTACATTGTAATAGAGTCAGTAGCATTCAAAAAAAAAAAAAAAAAAGAGTAAAAGACATTTTCAGTCCTAGACTTATAGTGGCATGGACAATTTTAGTCCTTCTTAAAAAAATCAGACAATTTGTGGACACTCTTATTGTGACGAGGACAATTTTGGTCCTCCGTCAATATCCTTGTTAGATTGACCGTTAGAGAGGGTGATATGATGATTAAGGGAATATCTTTATTATTAGAACTGAATTATTATCTTTACTATTAGAATTGATTTATTTCCTATAGAGATAGCAAATAATTAGGGTAAGGAGCTTTAATGATTCTCCTTTCCTTTTTATGTTTTAGTTAGTCTTTCTTTCCTTTTTATGTTTTACTAGTCTTTGTAACCCTCTTATATAAAGGGGATTTTCATTCTAATAAAATAACAAGCAAGAAAGAAGTTAAGTTAAAATCAAGAGGTGGGAAAACTCTCAAAACGTTCCTATTATCTTTGTCCCATAAAATTATCTCTCAACATAGACATCCCCAATAACCCTAATCGCCCTTTGACGCGTGCTTTCGCCCGAGAACATAACATTTTGGTTCCGTTGCCGGGCGTCAATATGGGCGATATCAAGAAACTCCAGGACGAGGTCCGAGCTATCCAGGCATCCATCGAAAAGCTGGAACTCCTTCCTCCAGCTGTGGACTCTCTAGCCGAAACAGTAGCCAATCTCTCCCAGATGGTGCACTCTCTCTTCACATCGCAGGCCACCACTTTCACAACTGTGACAGCCTCTCATGGCAACCAAGCCACTCCGGAGACCGCACTGCCGCAGCCAGCTGCTCCCAGTCCTGCTACACGATTCACCAGATTGGAGTTTCCCACTTTTGATGGCAAATGGGACCCTCTTGTTTGGCTTCATCGCTGTGAGTTGTTCTTTGATAAATCACCACATTCTGATCATGAGAAGGTTACCACAGCAGCGTATTATCTGTTCGATAGCGCCCAACTGTGGTACAAACGTCGCATGCAGGATGGTCAATAATTTTCTTGGAATCAATTCAAAGATGCATGCACCCTCCGTTTTGGACCACTCCGGAGCATCAACCCGTTAGGTGAACTGGCAAACCTCAAACAACATGGTCGGGATTTAGACGAATTCATAGATGATTTCCATACCCTCCTTGCTAGAGCTGACAACGTCCTTTATTCTCAACAAGTCAATCTGTTCACAACCGGCCTTGATGAGGTTCTACGTATAGATGTTGAAAGGATGCGGCCAATTTCTCTTGATGAGGCCATTAACATAACACGAGATTATGCTCGTAAAGGCCTCTTGCTTCACAATGCACCTCCCCGGCAAACTTTCCCATCCCAAACACCCCCTAGTTGCGCCATAACAGTGCACCAACAGCCACAATCACGCCCTCAGTTCCATAAACTCTCCCCGACAGAAATGATAGAGCGCCAAAAGCGAGGCCTCTGCTATAATTGTGATGAACCATGGGTAAAGGGCCATCGTTGCAAACAACAACTATACATGCTTGGCCTTAATGGCGAAGGGGACGATGAGCCAATTGACGCGACACCCCAGACTAATCCATTACCACTTTTCTAGATTTCAAGCTTGAGGACAAGCTTGATGTCCAAGAGGGGAGTAATGATATGATGATTAAGGGAATATCTTTATTATTAGAACTGAATTATTATATTTACTATTAGAATTGATTTATTTCCTATAGAGAAAGCAAATAATTAGGGTAAGGAGCTTTAATGATTCTCCTTTCCTTTTTATGTTTTAGTTAGTCTTCCTTTCCTTTTTATGTTTTACTAGTCTTTGTAACCCTCTTATATAAAAGGGATTTTCATTCTAATAAAATAACAAGCAAGAAAGAAGTTAAGTTAAAATCAAAAGGTAGGAAAACTCTCAAAACGTTCCTATTATCTTTGTCCCATAAAATTATCTCTCAACATAGACATCCCCAATAACCCTAATCGCCCTTTGACACGTGCTTTCGCCCGAGAACATAACAGAGGGGGTAATATTGTCTTTTCTGCATACCTCATCCATTTTAATGCCTCAATGTTCTTCTGTTCTTCATTGGACAGTCATGATTGGAGCGTTTACTGACTGTGGGGATCCATACGAGGCTCTGGTTCTCTTTGATCAGATGAGAGAGGAAAGAGTTTTTCCTGATAAAGTTGCCATGGTAAACGTTGTAAACGCGTGTGCAAAATTAGGGGCAATGCAGAAAGCAAGGCTTATCCATGAATATGTTCTGAGAAACAATTTCACACTGAATGTGATACTGGGAACAACCATGATTGATATGTACGCTAAGAGTGGAAACCTTGATTCTGCAAGGGAGATATTTGATTGTATGAGAGTAAACAATGCTATAACTTTTTTTTTTTTGACTAACATTCAACTATTCAAGTTTCACAATGGCACAGCCCACATTTGCAGACAGAACACAGACATTAACACCGGACTCGAGAGGAAGAAACAATTCTACATTTAAAATGTAAGTACTGTATGTAATAGCGGCTTAATAAGTATTGACATCTCCAGGCTGGAATGAAGAACAGAAGCACACTGAGGTATTACAATGGAAGAGGTATGCAAAGACAAAATTACCCCCTCTCTAACGATCAATCTAACAGGAATATTGACGGAGGACCAAAATTGTCCTCATCACAATAAGAGTGTTCACAAATTGTCTGATTTTTTAAAGAAGGACTAAAATTGTCCGTGCCACTATAAGTCTAGGACCAAAAATCTCTTTTACTCAAAAAAAAAAAAAAAAACATATGCTACTATATATCTTGTGTATATGAAGAATAGTTCAATGTTCCCATACATTAAAAAATAAATATGCCGATATGAATATTTATCAATTGCACTTCAATAAGATATTTTGGTGTCAAAATATAGGATACCTTTCATACTTAAAGATATATAAGAAAAATATATTGTTCAAGTGGGACATAGAATGCTATGTTACATTATTGGACGACGAGCTGATGCCAAAAACTCAAAATAGAGGGGCAACTTATATCTTGGACCAGGGTTCACATAACATTATAGAGAATGGATTAAAATGACGTCGTTTTTATATTTAAATTTTAATAGGTTTTGTAGTTTTTCGTTTATCATGTTTCAACATAAATTTTAATTTCTATGTACATAATCAATATTCTTAAAGTACAAAATTTCATAATACGAGATACAAAAATTCACAACACAAGACACATACACATGTTATATATTTATTTATTCTCAAATCTGATTTATATAGATAATATATATATATATATATATATATATATATATATATATATATATATATATATATGTCCTATAGGTATATAATTTCATAATAAAAGATACGGAGTATAAATTTGTAACATAAGACACACAATATATTGTGTGTTACACAACTACTAATCTATTTCAGGTACAGAATCTATCCATACGGTTAAGGTACATAATTGCATAACATGAGACACAGAAACGCATACCACAAGATACATTCACATGTTTTGTATTTATTTAGTTCAGGTACAGAATCAATATTCTTAAGGTACAAAATTGCATAACATATATAAGACACAAAAACGCATAATAAAAGACACAAAAACGCATAGCACAAGACACAAAAGTGCATGTTATATTTATTTTATTTCATGTACAGAATCCATATGCTTAAGGTAGAGAATTGCATATCATGAGACAAAGAAACGCATAACACAAGACACATACACATGCTTTATAGTTAAAAAAAAAAAAAAAAAATCTTGTAACGTGAATTGAACAATAAACGATTGCCGTCAAAAGTATTTTAGTCTTTATTCACTTCTTTCCTTTCAATTCCCCACAATTCTATTCTTGCATACTTAACAATAGAATTTGAATTCCCGCCTCATTTTTTTTCACGCAATTACAATTCCTTTCCCTCCTAATTTAATCATTCCAACCAAATCTCATGTAAAAATGTGGGAGTAGAATTTGAGAGTATACATAATAGAACTCATAATATAATGAGTAATACTATATCTACTTTCACTTTTTATTATTGGTTGACATGACATGTTCTAATTGATTCAAAAAGTGATGCAACATAATTTTTTTTCTTATTGTATAATTTGAATATGTAACGAGAGTTTTATTAATCATTTTCCTAATATAATAATAAATTGATTGAAAATGGAAAAACTCATTATTAATAAAAAAAAAAAATTATTTGAACTCCTTGATTCTACTCCCAAATTTTATTCATTTACTTAAATAGTTAAATTTTTAATGTAGATATTTTTCTTGATAATCACATAATAAAAAATACTCTATAATTTATCAATAATTAAGACGTTATAAAGTAAAAGTGAAAAAATAGATATTAGGAATCGATGTAGGAAAACTCCAATATTAAATAGATTTGGAAATGTTGATATGATAGCTTGCATTCATGCATGTAATGTACACATCAAGAAGTCAATGATGTGTTCCTAGCTAGCTGCTAGCTATGAATAGGAACCGACTTTTGAATGAGCATACCTGCCCAGTGATACTCCCATTAAAGCAACCATAAAAGCTTTAGATAAACCCAATATTGATTTTTGTTAGGCTATCCTTGAAGGAAAAAAAAAAAAAAAAAAAAAAAAAAAAAACCTTTTAGGCTATCTTCATTAGTGATCTTTTTATGATTTTGTAGTTGAGGTGAAAGTGAGAGATCAGAGAAAAAAAAATTATATTACTGTAAATATAAGTTTTGTGTGAGACTCAGTTTTGTGTGAGACTCATTATTGCAGGTAAAAAATAAAAGTTACTCTATCTGAAGAAGATGCGTTGATTACACGTGTTGTACCAAGTAGATGCGTGTACTATATGTGTCAGCTGGGTGCATAACAATAACAATAATTTTAATTTTTTTTTTCCTCCCTCCTCTCTTACATTACATCTAAAAATTTGCAAAAAAACTAACATTGATGAATTTGCTCTTAGGTTTTTTTTATGACTTTTTGATGAGCTGAGGTTGAAGAAAAGGATTTGCAGGAGAAGAAAAAAATGAGCATAGTTGGTGCGTGTTTCGCGCACCAGTAGCACTTGATGGGCACCCTCCTTTTTTTTTATTTCTATTTTTTTTGACAAAAGACCACAATAACTTCTTTAACTTTATTGAAATTTTTCTAATATTACATGTATTTATATTTTTTACTCCATACTTAAATAGTTTGATCTGATTCATTTAGAAAATGTACAGGTCATAATTTTTTTTTAACAAAAAAATTATGACATATAGCTAGAATTTTATTCGTAAATTTATCATTTTTCATGCTTTTAAAGTGGGTTCTCTCGAACTGAAAAATGTCAATTTCTTCCACTTATGTCTTGTCCCCTTCTCAATTACTTCTCTTCACACTTCCCCACCTTCCTCAGCTTTTAGGCTTTAATGCATATAGTTCAAAGAATATTTCACTAAATGTAGTTGTGATTTAATCGCAGAAATTACTGAAATAAAATATTATTTGTATGTACAATTTTAGGATTTCAATATATATGATATACATCAACACCGATATCAATAATATTAGTTACAATTATGATGAGTTGTTTCCAAACTAGTGTTGAATAATATACTAGTATGAATAGTATATATATATATATATATATATATATATATATATATATATATATATATATATATATATATATAGGGGCGGAGCCAGTATGGGGCAGTGGGGGCAGCTGCCCCCCCTCCCCCCACCCCACCCCACCCCTATATTATCCTTGTATGTATATATGTATATATAGAACAGGTTTTAAGTATTAGTATAATAAAACACAAGAATTTAAACAAGTGTTGCTTCGGTTCGGTTGGTTGGGCGTGTGTTTGGCCTTTGGTAAGGTCTAGGGTTTGAATCTTGTTGTGCTTAAATAAGTTTTATGACTTTTTATTATTAATTGTTAGGCTATTGCTTCAACACAATTTCATATATATAAAATGAGATGTGTACTTTATAATTTATTTTATATTCTAATTATTTTATCAAATTAATTATGTTTCATATTTTATTATAAATATTTTTATAAAGTTTTGATATGGTTTATTTTTTACTTATATCCAAAAATATTTATAATTATACTTTTAAGTGTTTCATTTTTGTAAAAACTATCTTTTTTTGTTGTAATGTTCTGCCCCCACTGACAAAATTTCCTGGCTCCGCCACTGTATATATATATATATATGTTGTATTGAGTATTATTGGCACTAGTGTTTATAGTGCTTACTAATATATATATATATATATATATATATATATATATATATATATATATATATATATATATATTCGTTATATTTGATATTTTCAGTATAGTAGAAAATTACAAAATTTTACATGCAAATTTATACACACGCTTAGATTGTTTCACAATTTTCTATATTATATGATTACTTGTAGATTGGCGGGCATAATAATAATAATAATAATAATAATAATAATAATAATAATAATAATAATAATAATAATAATAATAATAATAATAATAATAATAATAATAATAATAACAATAACAATAACAATAATAAACCTCTGTAAATTTGTATATAAATATTAATTTTTACACGTACATTGCGCAATTGATTTAATGTCCAATGTTTGTATAGTATTTAAATAAGTAATTTAAAGTATATCCGTGCAAGATTATATAGGAGAAGTTCATTATAGTTGGCATTGAAATTAATGTTTGCACTTTTCTAAAAATAATTATCTAAATACTTATTGTAGTTGGTATGATACTAGATAGCAGATACTACTTTTGGTTGAATTACTCTAAGTTTTGTTAATTCGCTTTTGGATAGGTTTGTCATTGTCTTCGTCTTCATTGCTTGCCCGCTTCTTTTTGTTGGTAGTGTCTCATGTGCAATTGGGTTACTGGTGCTAGTTTGCAAAAAGAACATATTTGAAACTAAAATAGGTCAACAATATTATTGTTATTTTTGGGTGATTGATATTTCAGTTTTGTAATTATATTGGATTTTAAAGGTATTGACTTTGTTGTATGAGTTGCAAACATGAATAACGTGAGAAGAATGAGTATGCATTAAATTACTTGCACAAATTGAATGCTGAAAATATACCAAAAGAAGTGATAGAGAATGGGCAAAATCATATTATTGACGTATTTCTTTCACTAATATTTAGGAGAGTGCTAAGCAAAAGGGAGCCAATGAGCACACTACCTTCAATCTGATTCGCCTAACAAAAAAAAAAAAAAAACACTTGAAGGCTCGACAAATTCACCAACTCTAGAGGAATCAATCCTAAAATCTGGTTTGTATAAAGCTGCAATTGTACTAAACTTTTTGCATTTGACAGTTCAGAGGGAGATTGAACCAGAAACATTGTTGTTACTACATAGGAGACCCACCACTTATCGTGATAGAATTAGTTAAAGAGGCAAGCAGTACATGCTAATTAAATGTCTTAGGATGAATCAAAGATCATGGTTGGTGAGGCTCAACCAATTGCTGTCACTCCCTCATTCTAACGTTTACTTCAATAATACTCCACAAGGTTCATCAAGTCACAAAAGATGTTGGCCAATTAGATGCAGTTGGTGACTTCAGCATCAAAGAATCAATTTCAAGCTGGAATGAGTTTGACAATGACGTCAGTTCCGGTGAAATAAGTATTCTTGTTCTACATAATGTTGGCTTTGTTGCTATGTGACAATCTGTATGTGGATTAAAGTCAGGTTTATGCAGCAAAATCTTCATAAAATCATAAAATTATAAAATCATGAAATTTTT